>NW_026610489.1:0-249313 GCF_029499605.1 Hyla sarda | reverse complement strand
GGGAAACTCACTATGAACCCCCGCCCGTGGGAATATACCCTAAAAACCCTACACTACGCTACCACAAAATAAAGAGTAATACACTACATATACATATACCCTTACACAGTGTACACCCTCCCCCATAAATGCGCATGGTGCTCTCTCACTTTGGAGCCCTGTCATATTTCAAGGAAACGGTTTAGGGACACATATGGGGTATTTCCGTACTCGGGAGAAATTGTGTTACAAATTTTGGGGGCTTTTTCTAATTTTACCCCTTATGAAATGGAAAAGTTGGGGTCTACACCAGTATGTTTTTTTACACTAACATGCTGGTGTTGTCCCATACTTTTTATTTTCAAAAAAGACCCCCAAAATTTGTACGGAAATACCCCATATGTGGGCGTACAATGCTCTGCGGATGCACAACAAGGCTCAGGAGTGAGAGCGCACTATGTACATTTGAGGCCTAAATTGGTGATTTGCACAGAGGTGGCTGAAAGTTGCAACGGTTCTGACATAAACACACAAAAAAAATACCCACATGTGACCCCATTTTGGAAACTGCATCCCTCATGGAACATAACAAGGGGTATAAAAATCTAATTTTTCACTTTCACGTCCAACTTAAATGCAAACCTGTCAAACACCTGTGAGGTGTTAAGGTTCGCTGTACCCCTTGTTACGTTCCTGGAGGGGTGTCGTTTCCCAAATAGTGTGCCATGTGTTTTTTTTTTTTGCTGTTCTGACACCATGGGGGCTTGCTAAATGCAACATGCCCCCCAAAATCCATTTCAGCAATATTCACCCTCTAAAATCCCACAGTTGCTCTTTCCCTTTTGAGCCATGTTGTGAGCCCACAGAGCACTTTGCGTCAATATATGAGGTATTTCCATACTTCAGAGAAGTTGGGCTACAAATTTTGTGGGACTTTTTCTCCTAAGAACCCTTACAAAAATGTAAAAAAAAATTGGGCCACATGAACATGTTAGTATAAAAAATGGAAATCTTAATTTTTCTCCTCCACTTTGCTGCTGTTCCTGTAAAACACCTAAAGGGTTAACAAACTTTCTTAATGGCATTTGAATACTTTGAGGGGTGCAGTTTCTACAATGGGGTCATTTGTGGTATATTTCTCACAGAAAGGCCCCTCAAATCCACTTCAGACTTAACTGGTCCCTGAAAAATTCAGATTTTTTATTTTTCGTGAAAAGTTTGAAAAAATGCTGCTATACTTTGAAGCCCTCTAATGTCTTAAAAAAATAAAAACATGAAAACTTTACGATGCAAACATAAAGTAGACATATTCGGGGACATTTATCATTGTTGCTTTGGTAATCGAGTTCTGTTGGCATTTTTTTCTTGCTTTTGGTTTTGCTTTTGTGTGACACATTATTAAACTACCACAGGGGGTTGATAAATTTGGCTTACATAAGCAAAAACCAATAAATCACTTTTGAATACCATTTATTTTTTTTTTTTTGCACACATAAGCAAAAACTAATAAATGACTACAGAACACAATTTTGCAGCTTTGAATTTTTATATATATATATATATATATATATATATACATACACCGTATATACTCGAGTATAAGCCGACCCGAATATAAGCCGAGGCCCCTAATTTCACCCCAAAATCCCAGGAAAAGTTATTGACTCAAGTATAAGCCTAGGGTGGGAAATACATCATCCCCCCTGTCATCATCCAGACCCCCGTCATTAACACCCCCTTCATCATCACCCTGTCATCATCCCCCCTTCATCATCACCGCCTGTCATCATCCCCCCTTCATCATCACCCTGTCATCATCCCCCCTTCATCATCACCGCCTGTCATCATCCCCCTTCATCATCACCGCCTGTCATCATTCCCCCTTCATCATCACCGCCTGTCATCATCCCCCCCTTCATCATCACCGCCTGTCATCACCCCCCCTTCATCATCCCCTTGTCATCATCCCACACCCCCCCTTCATCATCCCCTTGTCATCATCCCACACACCCCCCTTCATCATCCCCTTGTCATCATCCCCACCCCCTTCATCATCCCCTTGTCATCATCCCCTTTTCATAATCCCCACCCCCTTCATCATCCCCTTGTCATAATCCCACACCCCCCCTTCATCATCCCCTTGTCCTCATCCCCTTGTCGTCATCCCCACTCCCTTCATCATCCCCTTGTCATCATCCCCTTGTCATCATCCCCACCCCCTTCATCATCCCCTTGTCATAATCCCACACCCCCAATTGATCATCCCCTTGTCATAATCCCCCCCCTTCATCATCCCCTTGTCATCATCCCACACCCCCCCTTCATGATCCCCTTGTCATCATCCCTTTGTCATCAGCCCCCCCCCACCTTCATCATCACCGCTTGTCAATGTCTGATACAGTGGTCTTCTGCGGACCTCCAGAGGTTTCAAAACTACAACTCCCAGCAAGCCCGGGCAGCCATCGGCTGTCCGGGCTTGCTGGGAGTTGTAGTTTTGAAACCTCTGGAGGTCCGCAGGTTGAAGACCACTGCGGCCTTTAATATCATCTAGCCCCCCCTCTCACCCCCTTTAGTTCTGTACTCACATCCGCTCGGCGGGACGGTGCTCCGCTGGTCCGGTGCTGCAGAACTGTCCGGTGGGGAAGTCCTGCAGCACCGGACCAGCGGAGCACCGTCCCGCCGAGCGGAGGTGAGTACAGAACTAAAGGGGGTGAGAGGGGGGGCTGGATGATGTCGAAGGCCGCAGTGGTCTTCAACCTGCGGACCTCCAGAGGTTTCAAAACTACAACTCCCAGCAAGCCCGGACAGCCGATCCCCTTGTCATCATCCCCTTGTCATCATCTCCACCCCCTTCATCATCCCCTTGTCATCATCCCCTTTTCATAATCCCACACCCCCTTCATCATCCCCTTGTCGTCATCCCCACTCCCTTCATCATCCCCTTGTCATAATCCCACCCCCCCTTCATCATCCCCTTGTCATCATCCCCTTGTCATCATCCCCACCCCTTCATCATCCCCGTGTCATAATCCCACACCCCCCCTTCATCATCCCCTTGTCATCATCCCCTTGTCATCATCCCCACTCCCTTCATCATCCCCTTGTCATAATCCCACACCCCCCCTTCATCATCCCCTTGTCATCATCCCACACACCCCCCCTTTATCATCCCCTTGTCATCATCCCCTTGTCATCAGCCCCCCCCCACCTTCATCATCACCGCTTGTCAATGTCTGATACAGTGGTCTTCTGCGGACCTCCAGAGGTTTCAAAACTACAACTCCCAGCAAGCCCGGGCAGCCATCGGGCTTGCTGGGAGTTGTAGTTTTGAAACCTCTGGAGGTCCGCAGGTTGAAGACCACTGCGGCCTTCAATATCATCTAGCCCCCCCTCTCACCCCCTTTAGTTCTGTACTCACATCCGCTCGGCGGGACGGTGCTCCGCTGGTCCGGTGCTGCAGTACTGTCCGGTGGGGAGGTCGTCCGGTGGGATAGTGGTTCCGGGCTGCCATCTTCACCGGGGGGGCCTCTTCTCCGCGCTTAGGGCCCGAAATAGAGGCGTTGCCTTGACGACAACGCAGACGGACGTTGGTAATGAACGTCCCCCTGCGTTGTCCTCAAGGCAATGTGACTATTCCGGGCCCGAAGAGCGGAGAAGAGGCCCCCACGGTGAAGATGGCAGCCCGGAACCACTATCCCACCGGACGACCTCCCACCGCACAGTCCTGCAGCACCGGACCAGTAGAGCACCGTCCCGCCGAGCGGAGGTGAGTACAGAACTAAAGGGGGTGAGAGGGGGGGCTGGATGATGTCAAAGGCCGCAGTGGTCTTCAACCTGCGGACCTCCAGAGGTTTCAAAACTACAACTCCCAGCACGCCCGGACAGCCGATGGCTGCCCTGGCTTACTGGGAGTTGTAGTTTTGAAACATCTGGAGGTCCGCAGGTTGAAGACCACTGAGGGCGGATAGGTCACTCGAGTATAAGCCGAGGGGGGTGTTTTCAGCACGAAAAATCGTGCTGAAAAACTCGGCTTATACTCGAGTATATACGGTATGTATGTTTTTTTTTCCCTTTTTACCACTTTGTTTTTTTCCTCTAAATGTACTAACTCATTTTTTGTCTTCTCATTTCAGATCCGTGTATCTTGTGGATTACTTTAGATTCAGGGGAGTGCAGTGATTAGCATTTTTTTGGTTTAATGTTAATAAAATGGTTAATGAGGACTTTTGGGGGAGTGTTTTTTTGGAATACATTTTTTTTAAATGTGATGTTTTTTTTTTATTTACTTGGCATGCTTAGTAGTGGAAGCAGTATTATAGACAGAGTCCATTATTAAGCTGAGGCTTAGCATTAGCCCCCAAAACAGCTAGTGCTAAACCCCAATTATTTCCCCGGTACCCACCACCACAGGGGTGCTGGGAGGAGCCGGTACCACCAGGCCCAAAGCCTCAAATATGGCGCTCCTGAGCCTAGGCGGTAACAGGCTGGTGTTATTTAGGCTTGGGAGGGCCAGTAACAATGGTCTTTGCCCACCCTGGTAACATCAGGCTGTTGCTGCTTGGTTGGTATTTGGATAAAAATAGGGGGAACCTTATCTTTGTTTTGCATTAATAATTATTAAAAAAAAAAAAAAAACGCATATGTAATAAAAACAGCAAAAATTCAAAATGAGAGACAGGTGGCCAAAGAAAGCAAAACTAATCCTAAATATTTTTTTAGATATATAAATGCAAAAAAACCAAGGACAGAGCATGTAGGACCCCTTAATAATGATAATGGGGAGGTTGTCACAGGCGATCAAGAGAAGGCGGAGCTACTGAATGGGTTCTTTAGTTCTGTATACACTATGGAAGAAGGAGCTGACATTGGCCAGGTCAGTGCTGGTAACACAACATGTAATGTACTGAACTGGCTTAGTGTAGAGATGGTACAAGGTAAGTTAAGTGATATAAATGTAAGCAAATCCCCAGGACCGGATGGACTACACCCAAGAGTTCTTAGAGAGGTAAGTTCAGTAATATCTGTACCCCTGTTTATGATATTTAGAGATTCTCTGGTGTCTGGTATTGTGCCAAGGGACTGGCGCAAGGCGAATGTGGTGCCAATCTTCAAAAAGGGCTCTAGGTCTTCCCCAGGAAACTATAGACCGGTAAGTTTAACGTGCATTGTGGGTAAATTGTTTGAAGGACTTATAAGGGATTACATACAGGAATACATAGGGGATAATTGTATTATAAGTGATAGCCAGCATGGGTTTACTAAGGATAGAAGTTGTCAAACCAATCTAATTTGCTTTCATGAAGATGTGAGTAGAAGCCTTGACAGAGGAATGGCTGTGGATATAGTGTTTCTGGATTTTGCTAAAGCATTTGATACTGTCCCTCATAGACGTCTGACAGGTAAGTTAAGGTCTTTGGGTTTGGAAATTTTAGTTTGTAACTGGATTGAACACTGGCTCATGGATCGTACCCAGAGAGTGGTGGTCAATGATTCGTACTCTGATTGGTCCCCGGTTATTAGTGGTGTACCCCAAGGTTCAGTACTGGGCCCGCTGTTGTTTAATTTATTTATTAATGATATAGAGGATGGTATTAACAGCTCTGTTTCTATCTTTGCAGATGACACCAAGCTTTGTAGCACAGTACAGTCTATAGAGGATGTGCATAAGTTACAAGATGACTTGGATAGACTAAGTGTCTGGGCATCCACTTGGCAAATGAGGTTCAATGTGGATAAATGTAAAGTTATGCATCTGGGTACTAATAACCTGCATGCGTCGTATGTCTTAGGGGGGATTAAACTGGCAGAGTCACTGGTAGAGAAGGATCTGGGTGTACTTGTAGATCACAGACTACAGAATAGCATGCAATGTCAGGCTGCTGCTTCCAAAGCCGGCAGGATATTGTCATGTATAAAAAGAGGCATGGACTCAAGGGACAGGGACATAATACTCCCCCTTTATAAAGCATTGGTACGGCCTCACCTGGAATATGCTGTTCAGTTTTGGGCACCTGTCCATAAAAGGGACACTGCGGAGTTGGAAAGGGTGCAGAGACGCGCGACTAAACTAATATGGGGCATGGAACATCTTAGCTATGAGGAGCGATTAAAGGAGTTACAATTGTTTAGTCTTGAGAAGAGACGTTTAAGGGGGGATATGATAAACATATATAAGTATATTAATGGCCCATACAAAAAATATGGAGAAAAACTGTTCCAGGTTAAACCCCCCCAAAGGACGAGGGGGCACTCCCTCCGTCTGGAGAAGAAAAGGTTTAGTCTAAAGGGGCGACACGCCTTCTTTACCGTGAGGACTGTGAATTTATGGAACGGTCTACGTCAGGAACTGGTCACAGCTGGAACAATTAACAGCTTTAAAACAGGATTAGATACATTCCTGGAACAAAATAACATTAATGCTTATGAAGAAATATAAAATCTCATCCCTTCCCCAATATCGCTCCACACCCCTACCCCTTAATTCCCTGGTTGAACTTGATGGACACATGTCTTTTTTCGACCGTACTAACTATGTAACTATAGGGTTCCCCCTATTTTTATTTTCAGCCAAATACCAACCAAGCAGCAACAGCCTGATGTTACCAGGGTGGGCGAGGACCATTGTTACTGGCCCTCCCCAGCCTAATTAACGCCAGCCCGTTACCACCTAGGCCCAGGAGCGCCATATTTGATCCTCCGGGCCTATTGGTACCGGCTCTTCCCGGCACCCCTGTGGCGGTGGGTACCGGGGTAATAATTGGAGGTTAGCGCTAGCTGTGTTGGGGGCTAACACTAAGCATAGGCTTAGTAATGGATTCCGTCTATTAGACAGCTTCCACTACTAAGCCTTTCAAGTAATTAAAAAAAAACACGTTTAAAAAAAAATGTATTCCAAAAAACACTCTCATTAACATTAAACAGTTTGGCCTTAAGGACCAGACCGTTTTTTGCACATCTGACCACTGTCACTTTAAACATTAATAACTCTGGAATGCTTTTAGTTATCATTCTGATTCCGAGATTGTTTTTTCGTGACATATTCTACTTTAACATGGTGGTAAATTTTTGTGGTAACTTGCATCCTTTCCTTGTGAAAAATCCTAAAATTTGATGAAAAATTTGAAAATTTTGCATTTTTCTAACTTTGAAGCTCTCTGCTTGAAGCTCTCTGCTTTTTTTTACAAATAATTTTTTTTTTATTCACATATACAATATGTCTACTTTATGTCTGCATCATAAAAGTGACAAGTTTTTACTTTTGGAAGACACCAGAGGGCTTCAAAGTTCAGCAGCAATTTTCCAATTTTTCACAAAATTTTCAAACTCACTATTTTTCAGGGACCAGTTCAGGTTTGAAGTGGATTTGAAGGGTCTTCATATTAGAAATACCCCACAAAAGACCCCATTATAAAAACTGCACCCCCCAAAGTATTCAAAATGACATTCAGTCATCATTTTAACCCTTTAGGTGTTTCACAGGAATAGAAGCAAAGTGAAGGAGAAAATTCACAATCTTCATTTTTTACACTCGCATGTTCTTGTAGACCCAATTTTTGAATTTTTACAAGGGGTAAAAGGAGAAAATGTATACTTATATTTGTAGCCCGATTTCTCTTGAGTAAGCACATACCTCAAATGTCTATGTAAAGTGTTCGGCGGGCACAGTAGAGGGCTCAGAAGGGAAAGAGCGATAAGGGAATTTTGGAGAGTACGTTTTTCTGAAATGGTTTTTGGGGGGCATGTTGCATTTAGGAAGCCCCTATGGTGCCAGAACAGCAAAAAACCCTCACATGGCATACCATTTTGGAAACTAGACCCCTTGAGGAACATAACAAGGAATAAAGTGAGCCTTAATACCCCACAGGTGTTTCACGACTTTTGCATATGTAAAAAAAAAATTATTTTTTTTCACTAAAATGTGTTTCCCCCCAAATTTCACATTTTTCCAAGGGTTAATAGCAGGAAATACCCCCCAATATTTGTAACCCCTTCTCTTCTGAGTATGGAGGTATCCCATAAGTTGACCTGAAGTGCACTATGGGCGAACTACAATGCTCAGAAGAGAAGGAGTCATATTTGGCTTTTTGAGAGCAAATTTTGCTCGGGGGGCATATCGCATTTAGGAAGCCCCTATGGTGCCAGAACAGCAAAAAAAAAAACACATGGCATACCATTTTGGAAACTAGACCCCTTGAGGAATGTAATAAGGAATAAAGTGAGCCTTGTTACCCCACAGGTGTTTCACGACTTTTGCATATGTAAAAAAAAATAAAAACATTTTCCACTAAAATGTGTGTTTCCCCCCAAATTTCACATTTTTGCAAGGGTTAATAGCAGGAAATACCCCCCAATATTTGTAACCCCTTCTCTTCTGAGTATGGAGGTACCCCATAAGTTGACCTGAAGTGCACTATGGGCGAACTACAATGCTCAGAAGAGAAGGAGTCATATTTGGCTTTTTGAGAGCAAATTTTGCTCGGGGGGCATATCGCATTTAGGAAGCCCCTCTGGTGCCAGAACAGCAAAAAAAAACCACATGGCATACCATTTTGGAAACAAAACCCCTTGAGGAACGTAACAAGGGGTACAGTGAGCATTTGCCCCCCACTGGTGTCTGACAGATCTTTGGAACAGTGAGCTGTACAAGTTTTCATTTTCACGGACCACTGTTCCAAAGATCCGTCAGACACCTGTGGGGGGTAAATTCTCACTGCACCCCTCATTACATTCCGTGAGGGGTGTCGTTTCCGAAATGGGGTCACATGTGGGTTTTTTTTTTTTTGCGTTTGTCAAAACCGCTGTAACAATCAGCCACCCCTGTGCAAATCACCTCAAATGTACATGGTGCGCTCTCCCTTCTGGGCCTTGTTGTGCGCCCCCAGAGCACTTTGCGCTCACATATGGGGTATCTCTGTAGTCGGGAGAAATTGCATTACAAATTTTGGGGGGCTTTTTTCCCTTTTACCTCTTCTGAAAATGTAAAGTATAGGGCAACATCAGCATGTTAGTGTAAAAAATGAAATTTTTTTACACTAACATTGTGGTGTAGACCCCAACATTTCCTTTTCATGAAGGGTTAAAGAAGAAAAAGCCCCCCAAACCTTGTAACCCAATTTCTCCCGTGTACGGCGATACCCCATATGTCGCCCTAAACTGTTGCCTTGAAATACGACAGGGCTCCAAAGTGAGAGCGCCGTGCGCATTTGAGGCCTATATTAGGGATTTGCATAGGGGTGGACATAGGGGTATTCTACGCCAGTGATTCCCAAACAGGGTGCCTCCAGCTTTTGCAAAACTCCCAGCATGCGTGGACAGTCAACGGCTGTCCGGCAATACTGGGAGTTGTTGTTTTTCAACAGCTGGAGGCTCTGCTTTGGAAACAGTGGCGTACCGGACGTTCTTATTGGGGGAGGGGGGCTGTGTAGGGGTATGTGTATATGTAGTGTTTTTAACTTTTTATTTTATTTTGTGTTAGTGTAGTGTAGTGTTTTTAGGGTACAGTCACATGGGCGGGGGATTACAGCGAGTTTCCCGACGCAAAATTTGCTGCATCTCAAGATGCGATAAACCCACTGTAAAAGCCTCGCCCATGTGAATGTACCCTGTACATTCACAGGGGGGGGGTCACCAGCTGTTGCAAAACCCCAACTCCCAGCATGCATGCTGGGAGTTATAGTTTTGCAACAGCTGGAGGCACACAGGTTAGGAAACACTGAGTTAGAAACAGACAATGTTTCCCAACCAGTGTGTCTCCAGTTGTTGCAAAACTACAACTCCCAGCATGCCCAGACAGCTGAAGGGAATGCTGGGAGTTGTAGTTCGGCAACATCTGAAGGGCCAGATGTTGCTGAACTAAAACTTCCAGCATGCCTGGACAGTCAGTGCATACTGGGAGTTGTAGTTTTGCAACAGCTGGAAGAGCACAGATTGGAGACCATTATACAATGGTCTCCAAACTGGGGCCCTCCAGATGTTGCAAAACTACAACTCCCAGCATCCCCAGACAGCCAAAGGCTGTCTAGGCGTGCTGGGAGTTATAGTTTTCAGACTCCTAGAAGCAGCAGTGAAGATCTTCACTGCTGCTTCTGAGGACCATATACTTACCTGCCGGTCCCGTCGCTGCTCGTCCATGGGGCCGGTCCTGCCGCTGCTCCTCGGTCCCGCCAGGTAAGGCCGCCGGTCCCCTGATGTTCCCCCCCTATGCCGCAGGTCCCTGCGAGCCCCCGCAGCCATCGTCCCCCGTTCTGCCCGACTTCCAGGGGCGGGCAGTGCGGGGGATCTGAACTTTCACCCCAGATCACTGTGATTGGTCCACAGGGACCAATCACAGTGATCGCTGACCAGGACCATCAATGGATGGTCCTGGGGGTGAAGCAGAAGTTGTCCCCTGCTGGAAACAGCGGGACTTCTGCCAGTTAACCCGTGCGATGCTGCGCATCGCCGGGTTAACTGAATGTCATTTATAAACGCCGGGATGCCCGAACGCACTGCACGTCCCGCGTATATATATGACATTCTGCGGGAAGGGGTTAAAAAAGACGCTGGTCATTGAAGCAGTCCACCAAATCCGAAGTAGTCCACAGGATACATGGATCTGAAATGAGGAGAAAAAAAGAAAAATAGGTTAATACATTTATTGTCACCCGTCCGCGCCTGACTACAACTCCCAGCATGCCCTTACAGTAAGAGCATGCTGGGAGTTGTAGGGGGGGTGACAATCTCCCGCACCACATGACTACAACTCACAGCATGCCCTTACAGTAAGGATATGCTGGGAGTTGTAGTCATGTGGTGCGGGAGATTGTTACCCCCCCCCACGCACACACTACAACTCCCAGCATATCATTATTATAAGGACATGCTGGGAGTTGTATTTGTGCGGCAGAGGGCAGGTGACAGGCTTGTCACCCGCCCCCTACAACTCCCAGCATGCCCTTACAGTAAGGATATGCTGGGAGTTGTAGTGTGTGTGTGTGGGGGGGGGGGGGGGGGCGGGGGTAGCCATCTCCCGCACCACATGAATAAAACTCCCAGCATATCCTTACTGTAAGGGCATGCTGGGAGTTTTAGGGGGGCAGGTGAAAAGCCTGTCACCTGCCACACAACTACAACTCCCAGCATGTCCTTACAGTAAGGGCATGTTGGGAGTTGTAGTCATGTGGTGTGGGAGATTGTCACCCCCCCCCCCTACAACTCCCAGCATGCTCTTACTGTAAGGGCATGCTGGGAGTTGAAGTTGTGCGGCAGGGGGGCAGGTGACAAGCTTGTCACCCCCCCCCCCCCCCCACAACTCTCCCAGCATGCCCTTCCTGTAAGGACATGCTGGGAGTTGTAGTCGTGCCAGCCAGAGAAGCGGGTGGTAATGCGCTCCGCTCCTTGGCTGCAGTGATCAGAGAATCACTGTAATTTCATATTTCCTGTCGTCACGTGACACGGGACCCAGCGGGAAATTTGAAATTACACCAAACTCTGCGGCGCTGTAGTAAGGAGCCCGGGCTGACATAACACTGCAGCCGCCCGGGACTCCCTCAGCCAGGCAGGGAGATGTGCAGAAGCCGTCCCTGCCATCTCTCGGTGTGTACCGCAGTGCTGAGGGATGACAGGGACGGCACCTACACATCTCCCTGACGGCTGTGGGAGTCCCGTGGGGGGCAGCTGAGTTATGTCAGCCCGGGCTCCTTACCAAGCGCTGCGGAAATAAAAGTTGACGGAGCCCGGGCGGCTGAAGTGAGGTTAGCCCGGGCACCTTACCACGGTGCCGCAGGATATCTTAGGAGCCCGGGAGGGTGCAGACTGATGCCAGCCCGGGCTCCTTTTAACATCTAGCGGAACCGCGCAGCTTTTAGTCCCTAATGTAATATCAAATTTCCCGTGATTGGCTGCTCGGTCCTGGCCAATTACGGGACCCAGCGGGAAATATGAAATTACATTAAGGGAAATAGAAACTCTGCTGCGCCAAAGTTTGTTAAAAGGAGCCCAGGCTGGAGTCAGTCTTCAGCCGCCCGGGTTCCTCCGATTCTATCCCCGCTACCCTAATACAATGATGGGGATGGGGACACTGCTTTATATAACCCCCACCCCCCTTGTCTTCCACCCGCCCGCGCCGCACATTGTCCGCCCGCTACAATACTACAACTCCCAGCATGCCCTCACTGTATGGACATGCTGGGAGTTGTAGTCTTGCAACAGGTAGCAGACAGATGGGAGATGTGCAGCGCAGGCGGGTGGGAAACAAGGGGGGGTGTCCTTATGTTAGGGTAGCGGGGTTAGAATCAGACAGAGCTGGGCGGCTGCAGAGTGATGCCAGCCCGGGCTCCTTTGTACAGTTGCAATATATTTCCCGCTGGAGCTGTGATCACGGCTGCCAGCGGGAAATATAAAATTTGCTCTCAAAAGCCGTTTTGTGCACCAGCTCCGAGCTGGCTTATATTTATGCAGTTTTTGAGGGCTTGCGACTTTTTATGCGACTTTCGCACTTGATAAATCCCTGACCACTGAAAAGTAAAAAAAAAAATTTACTTTCGTACGCTTTTTTGTAGCTTTTTGCTTACAGCCAAAAGTCGCACAAAAAATTGCTTAAGTGCTAATGCGACTTTTTCTGCGACTTTTGTAAGCAAAAAAAGAGCTCTAAATCCCTTGATAAATGTCCCCCATTGTATTTGTGAATCAATATATAATTTGGAATGTCCATTTTTCTTACAGGCAGAAAAATGCTAAATTTTCAAAATTTTGGGATTTTTCACCAAGAAAAGATGCAAGTAACGACAAAAATTACCACTATGTTAAAGTAGAATATGTCACGAAAAAACAATCTCAGAATCAGAATGAAAAGTAAAATCATTCCAGAGTTATTCATATATAAAGTGACAGTGGTCAGATTTGCAAAAAAGGGCCGTGTTGTTAAGGTGAAAATGAGCTGCATCCTTAAGGGGTTAAAAATCAAAATATAGCTATTAACTGTTACAGTTTAATAAAGGGAATAAGTGCCTCCTCCAATAAAAAAATGAATTCCCCCTCTTTTCCCATTTAACAAAAAAAAATTTTTTTTTTTTTTTAAATAAATCAACATATTTGGTAGAATAGTCTGAATGACTAAAATATAACGTTAATGACTCCATACGGTGAACGACATAAAACATAAAAATAACAAAGTCCAATGCTGAATTGTGATCACATCCCGGAAAAAAAAAAAGGAATAAAAAGTCATCAAAAATCACATATACACAAATGTGGTACCGATGAAAACAACAAATCACAGATTAAGTGCCCATACAAGCATAACCATATGAATAAAACATGTCCAGGGATTAACCCCTTGGGTACGGAGGGTTTTCCCGTTCTTGCACTTTCGTTTTTTCCTCCTTACCTTTTAAAGATCACAACCCCACAAAATCCATATGATGGCTTATTTTTTGCACGTATACCATTGACTGTGCGGTTTAATTAACTATATATTTTTATAATTCCGACATTTCTGCATGCCGCGATACCATATATGTTTATTTACACAGTTTTTGGATTTTTTTTTAAGGAAAAAGGGGGGTGATTCAAGCATTTTTCACTTTTTTTTTCCAATGTTATAGCTCCCATAGGGACCTATAACACTGCACACACTGATCTTTTACATTGATCAATGGTTTCTCATAGGAAACCATTGATCAATGATTCTGCCGCTTGACTGCTCATACCTGGATCTCAGGCACTGAGCAATCATTCGGCGTTCGGACAGTGATCAAGTTGAACGCTGCATCTAAAGGGTTAATAGCGCGCAAAACCACGATCAGTGCTGCTCGCTATTAGCCTCGGCTCCCGGCTGTTGTTAGGGGCCTGGCCCGACCCGCTATGACGCTGGGCCACGGCGTGGCCCCGCATTATAGAAAGGTGGTGGGCGGAGGGCGTATAGGTATGCCCTCCGTCCCCAACAGGTTAAAGGAGATCTTTAGTGCTTATAACTTATACCCCAACCTAAGGATAGGGGATGAGTTATAAATCGCAGGGGGGTCCGAGCACTGGGGCCCCCCGCGATCTCCTGTATGGGGCCGTGGCAATGAACAGGAAAGGGGGCATTCTGTTCCCGCATGACGCGGCAGCCGGCACGCCCTTCCATGACTCCCATAGAAATACATGGAGGGGCGTGCCCGCTGCCGCGTCAAGCGGGGATGGAACGCCCCCTTTCCTGTACATAACTGTGGCCCCGTACAGAAGATGGCGGGGGGCCCGATCGCTCGTACCCCCCCGTGATCTATAACTTATATCCTATCCTTAGGATGGGGGATAAGTTATAAGCACTACAGATCTTCTTTAAATGTGAGTGCAGGTGCAGTGACCATGCCGGCGTATAAGATGACTTGGCGTATAAGACGACCCCCAACTTTGCCGTGCTGGGAGTTGTAGTTTCACAACAGCTGGAGGCAGCCTGGTTTTTAGTATACAGTATTAGTTTTTACTTGCTCTGGCCGGCCCCCGCCTGCAGCTACACACAGGAGCCGGCCCGGGCAGATAATCAGAAGTTTTCCTATCCCGGACCTCAATACCCGGCGTATAAGACGACCCCCGGCTTTTCAGAAGAAAATTTGGGGTTAAAAAGTCATCTTATACGCCGGGATATACGGTATTTATATATTTTTAACCCCTTCAGGACAGGTTTTTTCATTTTTGCACTTAGTTTTTTCCTCCTCACCTTCTTAAAATCATAACACTTTCAATTTTCTACATACACAGTCCTATAAGGGCTGTTTTTTTGTGCCACCTATTGTACTTTGTAATGACAACAATCATTTCACCACAAAATCTACGGCAAAACTAGGGGGAAAAAAAAAAACTCCATTCTGATTTTTTTTTTTTTAGGGGGTTCAGATTCTACACAGTGCACTTTTCGGTAAAAATGACACCTTATATATATTCTGTAGATCCATACGATTAAATTGATACACAGCTTATTAAGGTTTGATTTTGTTTTACTTCTGTTAAAAAAAAATTATTACTTTTACACCAAAATTAGTACGTTTAAAATTGTCCTCTTCTGACCTCTATAACTTTTTTTTTATTTTTCCGTATACAGCAAACAATTAGCCCTCATACAGTTTAAAACATACTTATATTGTTCAAAAAGTTAGATTTTTTTTTGAAGCAGTACAAAAAGAGTAAAGCGTTTACCCAAGCATTGACCCGCAGTATAAAAAGAACATGTCAGTGAATAAAAACGAAAACCCTCAAAAGTTGCCAAATTGTGGTTTTCTTTTCAATTTCCAGCCGTAAATAATATATATACATTTTTTTATAGTACCGTACATTTTATGTTACCGTACATTACAAAGTACAGTTGGTCGCAAAATAAACAACAACTCATATTGGTCTTTGGGTGGAAAATTAAAAGATTTATGGCTCTTAGAAGGGGAGGAGGAAAAAATGAAAATGTAAAAATGAAAATGTCCTTTGTCCTCAAGACCAAAAAGGGCTGTGACCCTGAAGGGGTTAAAACTGTAATCGTCAAATCCTTTGTAAACCCCCAGTATAACTGTACATAGTGTAAGTAAAGTACAGTACAGCCATTACAATGGGTACACATACACGTGATGTCATCTGCTGTGACATCACACATCAAAGAGACTTTCTCCAGGGTAGAATCCAATCCCTAACACTTATTTCCTCGGTTCGGCGGGTGAACACGTTCTCCTACTAGACCTGCGCTTATTTTGCAAATTGAAGAGAATTTTGTCTATTTAGGCAAAAGGATCCTGTAGGGACGGCGACCATGAAGCTAAGAGGTAGGAATAATGAAAACTTCCAAAATTTCTGTTTAAAAATGGATTTAACATGAATGTATTAGTGTAAAGTTAATATAGTAGAGTTCTGAACGCTTGGAGCGGGTGGTGGGGGTCATGACATCACAGCCACGCCCCCTCAATGTAAGTCTATGGGAGGGGGTGTGGCATGATGTCACGAGGGGCGTGGCTGTGACGTTACGACCCTGTCACCCAGTGTTCTGAATAAAGGCTAGGTGCTGCACAGAGATCACTGGGGTCCCAGCTGCGGGACCCCGGCGATCAGACATCTTATCCCCTATCCTTTACATAGGGGATAAGATGTCTAGGGGCAGAGTACCCTTTTAAGTCTCTTACAGCAATTGGGTAAAGGTTTACTCCTGTGAGATAAATGATTTTGTGTGAACATACACACAGACATATATATATATATATATATATATATATATATATATATATACATAAATAAATGAATGAATATAGGTCTAATATATTGTATGCTTTTGCTATTTTGCAGATATCCCAGTTCTCTCGGTGCCTGTCGTGTGTCTCATACATTACGTGACGAGTTTCCTTTGGCGGTATACTAACCTATATCATTATAAGGTCACTCCACCATATTATGAGATCCATAAAATACCTGGGAAGAAGATTAAGCACCGTGGTCAGCGAGCAGATGTGGCTATTGACATGGCTTTAGGTGACAATTCAGACCCACATGAATCCAGGCACAGCGATCATGTGACAGTCACCATGGCGGATAACCAGATGGATTTACCAACAACCTCTGAAGATGCCTCGGAGCCCAAAGTGTCTTGGCTGCAGCGGACTTGGCAATATGCTAAAAGCAAACTGAAGTGGTCCAATTATGTATCCAATGTGTGGGTTGGAGCATGGGCCATGGCCAAATGGACAGTAACCGGCATGATGACCACATTCAAGATGCCATTTTACTTCCTACATACACAGCTAAGAAGTATTACAGCAAAGGCCATTGACGATCAATGTGAACCAGTTTAACAAGATGCTGATTGGGTCACACAAGGTCTGCATATGGTTGGGGGTGGGGGTGGGGAGGAGCCCGAAATGCAGCCACCTCCACGTGGTGGGCTCTGGGTCACTTGATACATTAACAAGTGAGCGAGGAGCTGCATAATTCAAGGCACATTTCCCATATTGGACATACAGCTTGTAATAGAGACAGAAGATATTGTCCACATGGATTTTGCACATAAGTGGGAAAACAAGCCCCCCTATTGGATGATTAAGGAATCAGAGATCTGTAGAAGGGGAGAGGTGGATTCCCAGGAATGGAGGATGACAATATAACTTTAGCAGAATATCTCTGGATAAGTGGATATGGTAGAAACAGTATCATAATTTTTATTACTATTATTATTATTAACCCCTTAACTCCTTAAGGACCCAGGGCGTATGGATACACCCTGGGTTTTTGATCGTTAAGTACCCAGGGCGTATACATACGCCCATGGGAATTTAAGTCCCCGCCGCGCACCGGTTGGGGACTGAACCGGGATGCCTGCTGAAATCATTCAGCAGGCATCCCATGCAACATGTCGCCAATTCTGGGTCATACGGGTCTATGGTGACTCGGAATATAAGGGGGATATCGGTTGTCCGAGACATCCACGATCCCCCTGAAGGGATAGGAGTGAGGTGGCAGGGGTGCCACCCCTCCTATCCCTACTATTGGTCATCAAGAAGCGACAACCAATAGCAAATCGGGGGCGGGGGGTTAACTTTTGGTTTCCCTGTTCTGCCCACCCACAGTAGGCTGGGCAGAATGGGGAAACTGACAGGGACCGCCGCCGAAGTTTAATTACTCATGGGCGGCGGTAGCAGGCGGCAATCGATGGGGGTGATCGGCGGCAGAAGAGGAGAACGACGATGCGGCTCCTTGGATCCTACGGAAGCTGGTGAGTTGCCTGGCAACATCTGGAGGTCTACAGTCTGAGACCACTATACAGTGGTCTCTAAACTGGAGCCCTCCAGATGTTGCAAAACTATAACTCCTAGCATGCCTACACAGCAGTTTGCTGTCTGGGCATGCTGGGATATCTAGTTTTGCAACATCTGGAGGGCCTCAGTTTGGAGATCACTGTACAGCGATCTCTTAAACTGTGACCCTCCAGCTGTTGCAAAACTACAAATCCCAGCATGCCCTTTGGTGATCAGTACATGCTGGGAATCGTAGTTTTGCAAAAGCTGGAGGCACACTGTTTGGAAAGTACTGAGTCAGGTCACAGAACCTAACTGAAGATTTTCCAACCAGTGTGCCTCCAGCTATTGCTAAAGTACATCTCCCAGCATGCATGGTCTGTCAGTGCATGCTGGGAGTTGTAGTTTTGAAACAGCTGGAGGTTTGCCTCCCCATGTGATTGTACAGGGTACATTCACATGGGCGAGTTTACAGTGAATTTTCTGCTTCAAGTTTGAGCTGCGGCAAATTTTTCGCCACAGCCCAAACTCCTAGTGGGAAACTCAACGAAAACCTCCGCCAGTGCGAATGTACCCCAAAAACACTACACTACATAATAAAGGGTAAAACACTACATATACACCCCTTACACTGTCCCCCTCCCCCCAATAAAAATGAGAAACTTATCGTATGGCCGTGTTTCCAAAACAGAGCCTCCAGCTGCTGCAAAACAACAACTCCCAGCATTTCCGGACAGCCACTGACTGTCCAGGCATGTTGGGAGTTTAGCAACAGCTGGAGGCACCCTGTTTGGAATCACTGGCGTGGGGGTCTTTTTCTCCTCTTACCCCTTATGAATAGGAAAAGTTGGGGGTTACACTAGCCTGTTAGTGTAAAAAAAAAAAAAAAAATGTTTACACGAACCTGCTGGTGTTGCCCCCTACTTTTTATTTTCACAAGCAGTAAAAGGAAAAAAAGACCCCCAAAATTTGTAACGCAATTTCTCCTGAGCACGGAAATACCCCATATGTGGCCGTAAAATTTTCTGCGGACGCACAGCAGGGCTCAGGAGTGAGAGCGCACTATGTACATTTGAGGTCTAATTTGGTGATTTGCACAGGGGTGGCTGATTTTACAGCGGCTCATTTTGGAAACTACACCCCTCACGGAACGTAACAAGGGGTACAGTGAGCCTTAACACCCCACAGGTGTTTGAAAATTTTTCATTAAATTTGGATGGGAAAATGAGAAAAAAAAAACTAAACATAATATGCTGGTGTTAACCTAAATTTTTCATTTTCACAAGGGAAAATATGAAAAAGCCCCCCAAAATTTGTAACCCCATTTCTTCTGAGTAAGAACATACCCCATATGTGGATGTAAAGTGCTCTGCGGGTGAACTACAATGCTCAGAAGAGAAGGAGCACCATTGGGCTTTTTAAAGATAAATTTTGTCCGGAATTGAAGGCCACGTGTGTTTACAAAGCCCCCACATGTGACCCTATTTTGGAAACTACACCCCTCACATAATGTAATAAGGGGTACAGTGAGCATTTACGCCCCACAGGTGTCTGACAGATTTTTGGAACAGTGGTCCTTGAAAATGAAAATTGTAATTTTTCATTTGCACAGCCTACTGTTCCAAAGATCTGTCAAACGCCAGTGGGGTGTAAATACTGGGTCTTCAATTTTCTCCTTAAACTTACAGCTATTCCTGTGAAACACCTAAAGGGTTAACAAACATTCTGAATATAATTTTGTACACTTTGATGGGTGCAATTTTTATAATGGGGTAATTTATGGGGTATTTCTAATATGAAGACCCCTCAAATCCACTTCAAATCTGAACTGGTCCCTGAAAAATTCAGATTTTGAAAATTTTGAGAAAAATTTGAAAATTGCTGCTGAACTTTGAAGCCCACTGATGTCTTCCAAAAGTAAAAAAAAAAAACATGTCAACTTTATGATGCAAACATGAAGAGATTGTATATGTGAATCAACATATAATTTATTTGGTATGTCTATTTTCCTCACAAGCAGAGAGCTTCAAGGTTAAAAAAAAAGCAACATTTTCAAATTTTGGAATTTTTTACCAAGAAATGATGCAAGTATTGAAGAAAACTTACCACTATGATAAAGTAGAATATGTCACGAAAAAACTATCTCGGAATCAACTTCATAAGTAAAAGCATTCCAGAGTTAGTAATGCTTAAAGTGACAGTGGTCAGATGTGCAAAAAATGCTCTGGTCCCATCCACCGTCCTCAGAAATAAAAAAAAGTATTAAAAACATACTATGCCGCACCATGAATATCCGTACTCTGGGGGCTTTTTTGCTCAATTTTGAGCCCACATTTTGTGACGTTGTCAGACCAGAGAAGTAGATTGTCGATATTACCGATCAGTATTAATTGATCGTCCTAATCAGCGAGTACTTGCCGCGTTAGATGAGCCGGCTCGTCCTGAAGCTAAACTGTCACAGCATGTAAACATGGAAACATGCTGTGACATTGAAGTGACTTCAGCTTTCATAGACAGCTGATCATCACAGACATCGTCCGCGGGTCTCCCCATGGCTGGCCTGGCCCCCTGATTGTTGTGATTGGTCAATCAATCCAGATTGACCAATCACAGCAGAGGCAGTTGAAAAAAACTGCCTTTCACAGCTCCGATCTCCTCAGTGTAGGGAGATCTGTGAGGAGATTGGAGCTGTGTGAGCTCTGTGTGAAATAAAACATCAAACAGACCCCTATAACCCCCCCATACCCATCCTAGTGCTCCTGTCTAGGGGACATCAGCTGTCTTGGATATCTGATTGTCACCATGCAGTGATTTCTGTAAACTGTGAGCCTCCTTATGTTGCTAAACTACAACTCCCAGCATGCCCAGACAGCTGTTGGCTGTCAGGGCATGCTGGGATTTGTAGTTTTGCAACATCTGGAGGGCCACACTTTGGAGATCACTGTGCAATGATCTCTAAACTGAGGCCCTCCAGATGTTGCAAAACTACAACTCCCAGCATGCACGAACAGCAAACTGCTGACTTGTCATGCTGGAAGTTATAGTTGCGTGTGTGGTAAGTCTCAGGGGTAGGGGTAGTACAGTCAGAGATTTTCTTTGGTATATCAGGGGTTAATGTTAACCCTATAGTTGGTGACGCCAGGCTGAGGGCTTGTATGTTGAGATGACTCTCCGGCCTATCGCCGCCCTTCCCAGTAACGATAGGTGCATAAGAATAAAGACTGAAGGTCCACAGAGTCCTAGGGACTCTGGCTATGGGGACCTAAAAACAGGTACCGTATAGGATGCGGTACCGGGACACCACACGCAGTGGCGTCTCCAGCTTTCAAATTTTGGGGGGGCACACTGGGGGCCAGGACAAAAGTAGGGGGGGCAATTATAACAACACCACATTTATACATTGCACGTGCAAATTATATCCAAGCCAAGGGCAGCATCGGGGGACCATGAAGATCTCATTGACTTTAAAGGCAGCTTCAGCAGGTGTCTACGTGGAGAAGAAGTGACATGTCACTTATTTTTTGGCCAGTTCCCTGTCAAACATTAACATAAGTAATATATGTGTAGATAGAAGCGTGCTGGCACTACCTGTATTGTGTGGTTCACAAAAAATACGTTGGTCCTATAATCCGGACTCTAAAGTATCAGACAGCACAGGCTTGTAATATGGTGGTGCTCACGTAATATAGGTAAAGACAGTTCATCCAATCACAATGATGTAGAAAAATTACAGGCAGCTCACCAATCTTTTGCAAGACTTCATGCTTAAGGGTGCATTCCCACGTGGTGTATTTTGCTGCGTATTTGCTGCGTATTTGGTGCTGCGTATTTTCCTACCCATTGACTTCAACAGGGAAAATAAAATACGCAGCAGCAAATACGCCGTGTGGGAACGTACCCTTAATTCCAGGGTGTGCAGGCAAAGCGGCTCCATGACGCACCGGTGAGCTAGACGCTAGTGCGAACAATGACCTGTATACTGAGACTAATATTACAAATAATATCAGTATACAAGGAGGAATATTATCACCATACATATTACCATCATACTGTAACTGACCAAATCCTGTATACTGAGACCAATATTACCAATAATACCAGCATACAGGGAGGAAATATTGTCATCATACATATTATGGTCATACTGTTACTGACACCAATATTACTGATAATACCAGTACAAAAAAATAAAAATGGTCAGCATCTCCAGACAAAAGGTGCTTACTGTTAGTTGTGAGCGTTACTAGCAAGAAACAAATGATACTGCCACACCATGACCACGACTACCATTGTGACTGACTAATGACCGACTAACACCAATTGACACTGTATAAAATTCATTTTACAAATACCAATACTCCCACATACACTGGCCTTATAGTGGTAGATACCAGCTGTACACATCACAGTATGTATTATCCCTGTACTGTGACATCACTGTGTATATCATCCCTGTACTGTGACATCACTGTGTGTATTATCCCTGTACTGTGACATCACAGTGTGTATTATCCCTGTACTGTGACATCACTGTGTATTATCCCTGTACTGTGACATCACTGTGTATTATCCATGTGCTGTGACATCACTGTGTGTATTATCCCTGTACTGTGACATCACTGTGTATTATCCCTGTACTGTGACATCACTGTGTGTATTATCCCTGTACTGTGACATCACAGTGTGTATTATCCCTGTACTGTGACATCACTGTGTATTATCCATGTGCTGTGACATCACTGTGTATATTATCCCTGTACTATGACATCACTGTGTATTATCCCTGTACTGTGACATCACTGTATGTATTATCCCTGTACTGTGACATCACTGTGTATTATCCCTGTACTGTGACATCACTGTGTATTATCCATGTGCTGTGACATCACTGTGTGTATTATCCCTGTACTGTGACATCACTGTGTATTATCCCTGTACTGTGACATCACTGTGTGTATTATCCCTGTACTGTGACATCACAGTGTGTATTATCCCTGTACTGTGACATCACTGTGTATTATCCATGTGCTGTGACATCACCGTGTATTATCCCTGTACTGTGACATCACTGTATGTATTATCCCTGTACTGTGACATCACTGTGTATTATCCCTGTACTGTGACATCACTGTATGTATTATCCCTGTACTGTGACATCACTGTGTGTATTATCTAGGGATTGACCGATATCGTTTTTTTTAGGGCCGATACCGATAATCGGTGCAGGTTAGGGCCGATAGCCGATAACTTATACCGATATTCCGGTATAAGTTATCGGCTATTTAACCCCCTGCGACATTGCTGCAGATCATTGATTTAAAGCGGGCGCTTTAAATCAATGATCTGCAGTGGCTTTTGCGGGGCCGCTGCCATAGGCCGCCGCCACAACCCGCTTCTCTCCCCCTACCTGTCAGGGTGGTCCGGGCCATCCATCCTTCCTTCCTGTAGTGTCCGGGGGCGTTCCGGGTGAAGAGTGAACCGGTCCGGGCTGTCCTTCTCCGGCGGTCATCTTCTCCACTCCGGGCAGGCTCCGGCCTAGTACGCTGCATAGACGCCGCTGCGCAGTGACGCCCGTGTGCAGCGACACACCTGACGTCACGGCGTAGCTGCGTCTATGCAGTGTACTAGGCCGGAGCCTGCCCGGAGTGGAGAAGATGACCGCCGGAGAAGAAGGACAGCCCGGACCGGTTCACTCTTCACCCGGAATGCCCCCGGACACTACAGGAAGGAAGGATGGATGGCCCGGACCACCCCCATTACGGGTAAGTTTAATTTTTTTATTGACTCAGAGGGTGGGGGAGGGGCCCGACCGGTATAGCGGTATGGGCAAAAATCCATACCGGTATACCGCCCAGCATCACGGTGGGGGGGTGCGACGCGGTGGGTCGGGGGTGCGGTGCGGCGCGTCGAGGGGGTGGCAGTCGCGGTGCGGGGGGCGGGGAATTATCGGCTTATCGGCAAGGTAATTGCCGATACCGATAATGCCCAAAATCGTGATTATCGGCCGATAATATCGGCCATACCGATAATCGGTCGATCCTTAGTATTATCCCTGTACTGTGACATCACTGTGTGTATTATCCCTGTACTGTGACATCACTGTGTGTATTATCCCTGTACTGTGACATCACTGTGTGTATTATCCCTGTACTGTGATATCACTGTGTATTATCCCTGTACTGTGACATCACTGTGTATTATCCCTGTACTGTGACATCACTGTGTGTATTATCCCTGTGCTGTGACATCAATGTGTGTATTATCCCTGTACTGTGACATCACTGTGTGTATTATCCCTGTACTGTGACATCACTGTGTGCATTATCCCTGTACTGTGACATCACTGTGTGTATTATCCCTGTACTGTGACATCACTGTGTGTATTATCCCTGTACTGTGACATCACTGTGTGTATTATCCCTGTACTGTGATATCACTGTGTATTATCCCTGTACTGTGACATCACTGTGTGTATTATCCCTGTACTATGACATCACTTTGTGTATTATCCCTGTACTGTGACATCACTGTGTGTATTATCCCTGTACTGTGACATCACTGTGTGTATTATCCCTGTACTGTGACATCACTGTGTCTATTATCCCTGTACTGTGATATCACTGTGTATTATCCCTGTACTGTGACATCACTGTGTGTATTATCCCTGTACTGTGACATCACTGTGTATATTATCCCTGTACTGTGACATCACTGTGTGTATTATCTCTGAACTATAACATCACTGTGTGTTATCTCTATACTGCAACATCACTGTTGATACTTACACTGCACTGTGACATCACTGTATTTATTAAGCCTGTATACCCTAATGTCACTGTACATATTTACCTTGCACTGCGAGTGACAATACAGGGTAAATATGCACAGTGACATCACAGTTCAGAGTTAATATATACAGTGACATCACAGTTTAGAGTTAATATAAACAGTAATGTCTCTGTACAGGGACAATAAACAGTTTTGCCACTACAGGGTTAATAAACGCAGTGTTGTCACAGTAGAGGGTAACTATACAGTGATGTCATTGTACCGGGAAAATATACACAGTGAAGTCAGCGTTCAAGAATAATAAACTGTGATGTCACTACAGGGTTGTTATACACAGTGACATCAAATTACAGGATGAAGCACAGTGATGTCACAGTTTATTATGAAGCACGGTAATGTCACAGTTTATTATGAAGCACGGTGATGTCACAGTTTATTATGAAGCACGGTGATGTCACAGTTTATTATGAAGCACGGTGATGTCACAGTTTATTATGAAGCACGGTGATGTCACAGTTTATTATGAAGCACGGTGATGTCACAGTTTATTATGAAGCACGGTGATGTCACAGATTATTATGAAGCACGGTGATGTCACAGTTTATTATGAAGCACGGTGATGTCACAGATTATTATGAAGCACGGTGATGTCACAGTTTATTATGAAGCACGGTGATGTCACAGTTTATTATGAAGCACGGTGATGTCACAGTTTATTATGAAGCACGGTGATGTCACAGTTTATTATGAAGCACGGTGATGTCACAGTTTATTATGAAGCACGGTGATGTCACAGTTTATTATGAAGCACGGTGATGTCACAGTTTATTATGAAGCACGGTGATGTCACAGTTTATTATGAAGCACGGTGATGTCACAGTTTATTATGAAGCACAGTGATGTCACAGTTTATTATGAAGCACGGTGATGTCACAGATTATTATGAAGCACGGTGATGTCACAGATTATTATGAAGCACGGTGATGTCACAGTTTATTATGAAGCACGGTGATGTCACAGTTTATTATGAAGCACGGTGATGTCACAGTTTATTATGAAGCACGGTGATGTCACAGTTTATTATGAAGCACGGTGATGTCACAGATTATTATGAAGCACGGTGATGTCACAGTTTATTATGAAGCACGGTGATGTCACAGATTATTATGAAGCACGGTGATGTCACAGATTATTATGAAGCACGGTGATGTCACAGTTTATTATGAAGCACGGTGATGTCACAGATTATTATGAAGCACAGTGATGTCACAGTTTATTATGAAGCACGGTGATGTCACAGATTATTATGAAGCACAGTGATGTCACAGTTTATTATGAAGCACGGTGATGTCACAGAGACTAAAGAATGTACGTATGATAAAGATGGCGGGATGCTATTGGAACGTCACACATACATGGGGGAAGAAAACACTTGGATAATGTAGATTAATAGATAGATTTGAGATATATAGATATGAGATAGATAGATAGATAAGTGTATCCCAATCAGGGGGCCTCTAGCTATTCCAAAACGACAACTCCCAGCATGTCTTTGGCTGTATGGGCATACTGGGAGTTGTAGTTTTGCAACAGCTGGAGGCCTCCTGGTTGGGAAACACTGATCTATCTATCTATCTATCTATCTATCTATCTATCAATCATCTATCTATCTATCTATCCAGACAAAGAATAAGTCAGCCAGCACTTTAGTTGATACCAAACTATTATATGGACCTGGCCTACAGGTGCACGCTACTAGGCTAGATATACAGCAACAGAAGAATGCAGCAGCACACTGCCAGCACAAGGATATAGGTGAAACATGAACATGCAGATAAAACCTGTAGAGCTATACAGCTATGGTGTAATAGATGCAAATGTGAAACTATGAGATAGTGAGGCACTTAGCTCGCAAATAGCTGTATAGCTCTCCATGTTTTAACTGCATGTTCATGTTTCACCTATATCCTTGTGCTGGCAGTGTGCTGCTGCATTCTTCTGTTGCTGTATATCTAGCCTAGTAGCGTGCACCTGTAGGCCAGGTCCATATAATAGTTTGGTATCAACTAAAGTGCTGGCTGACTTATTCTTTGTCTGTATTGCACATACGGGGGAGTGGCTACCTCCATGTTGGCCTTGCACCCCACCCACCTCTATCAGGTGTGTATATAAGGTGTCTTGGATGTTCCAGACCCTGCCATGCTTACTGAACTGTTCACACAGAGGCATATTCACAGTGTAGGGTCCGTCCCAAGGAGGCCACCTTATCGCGGTGGGACGGTCCAAGCTATTTGACCGCCGGCGGAGACAAATTTGCGGGCTAAGTGCCTCACTATTTCATCGTTTCACATTTGCATCTATTACACCATAGCTGTATAGCTCTGCATGTTTTATCTGCATGTTCATGTTTCACCTATATCCTTGTGCTGGCAGTGTGCTGCTGCATTCTTCTTTTGCTGTATATCTATCTATCCATCTATCTCCTATCTATCTATCGCTCCATCTCTCTATATCCATCTTTCTATTTATCTATCTATCTATCTTTCTATTTATCTATCTATCTTTCTCATATCTATCTCATATAGATGAGAGATAGATGAGATATAGATAGATAGATGAAAGATAGATAGATATGAGAGATAGATAGATAGATGAAATATAGATAGATAGATACATAAATAGATGGATATATAGATAGATATGAGATAGATAGAAAGATACATAAATAGATGATAGATAGATAGATAGATACTATCTCTTTCTATCTATCTATCTAAAACAAATAAAAACGGCACAAACAAAATCCAGAGATTAGAGAGAAGTCGGGGTGCCCGCATACTTGGAACCTGGGTCCACTGGTTCTTCAATCCAGACAAAGAACAATGGGGGAGATTTATCAAAACCTGTCCAGAGGAAAAGTTGCCCAGTTGCCCATAGCAACCAATCAGCTCACTTCTTTCATTTTTGAAAAGGCCTCTGAAAAATGAAAGAAGTGATCTGATTGGTTGCTATGGGCAACTGGGCAACTTTTCCTTTGCACAGCTTTTGATAAATCTCCCCCAATATGATGCAGCATAGTCTATGCACATGATGGAATAAACCACCATTTTCTGCAAACCTGTGGCGTGCTGCATCATATTGTTCTTTATCTATCTATCTATCTATCTATCTATATCATACCCATCTATCTATATCATATCCATCTATCTCCTATCTATCTATATCATATCTATCTATCATCTATCTATCATCTATTTATCTATCTTTCTATCTATCTCATATCTATCTATATATCCATCTATTTATGTATCTATCTATCTATATATCATCTATCTATCTCTCATATCTATCTATCTTTCATCTATCTCTCATCTATCTGAGATAGATATGAGATAGATAGATAGATAGATAAATAGAAAGATAGATACATAAATAGATGGATAGATAGATATGAGATAGATAGATAAATAGAAAGATAGATACATAAATAGATGGATAGATAGATAGATATTAGATAGATATGAGATAGATAGATATTATATAGATAGATAGACATGAGATAGATAGATAGATAGATAGATAAATAGGAGATAGATGGATAGATAGATAATAGATGATTGATTGATAGATAGATCAGTGTTTCCCAACTAGGGGGGCCTCCAGCTGTTGCAAAACTACAACTCCGAGTATGCTCATAAAGCCAGAGGAATGCTGGGAGTTGTAGTTTTGCAACAGCTGGAGGCCCCCTGGTTGGGAAACTGATCTATCTATCTATCTATCTTTCTCCTATCTATCTATATCATATACATTTATCTATATCATATCCATCTATCTATATCATATCCATCTATCTATATCATATCCATCTATCTCCTATCTATCTATCTATCTATCTAATCTTTCTATCATCTATCTATCTGTCTATATCATATCTATGTATCTATCATCTATATATCTATCTGTCTATCTATCATCTATCTATCTATATCATATCTATGTATCTATCATCTATCTATCGATCTGTCTATCTATCATCTATCTATCTATATCATATCTATGTATCTATCATCTATCTATCGATCTGTCTATCATCTATCTATCCATCTATTTATGTATCTTTCTATATATCATCTCTCTATCTATATATCATCTATTTATCTATCTCATATCTATCTATCTATATATATATTTATGTATCTATCTATATATCATCTATCTACCTATCTATCTCTCATATCTATCTCTCATCTATCTGAGTTAGATAGATAGATATGAGATAGATAGATAGATAGATATGAGAAAGATAGATAGATATGAGATAGATAGATATGAGAAAGATAGATAGATAGACAGATAGATAGAAAGTTAGATGCATGGATGGATGGATAGATATGAGATAGATGATAGATAGATTGATTGATAGATAGATAGATAGATAGATAGATCAGTGTTTCCCAACCTGGGGGCCTCCAGCTGTTGCAAAACTACAACTCCCAGTATGCTCATAAAGCCAAAGGAATGCTGGGAGTTGTAGTTTTGCAACAGCTGGAGGCCCCCTGGTTGGGAAACACTGAACTACCTCCCACTGTCTCCCGAACTACAACTTTCCCCCTCTCCCCCAAGCAAGTTACTTACTTTAAAAGGGCAGCATGAGCAGTGGGCACTGGGCAGGTAAGTCTTCCATACTGGTGGTGTCCGGGCCTGTATACACACAGCGGGCCTGCTCCACAAGGTCCAGTATACAGGGGAGTGAGAGAGGGGGAGGAGCTTCCTGTCTGCTCTTCCCAGTCTGCATAGCGCGGCCCCTGCGTGGTGACAGGGCTGCAGGCTGAAGGTTTATTTAAAAAAAGGATGCCCCTTACTGGTGAACTAGCGGTACCCCCCTGTGGCCATGAGAGCTGCTAGTGACCTACTGCTGCTAGGGGTGCACAAGGGGGGGCCAATCATGATGTAGGGGGGGCTGTGGCCCCCTCTGCCCCCCCCCCCCTAGCGACGCCACTGAACACGTGCCTCAAGCTGTTGCACAACTAGAACTCCCAGCATGCGCTTTAGCCATCAGTGCATGCTGGGAGTTGTAGTTTTGCCACAGCTGGAGGCACACTGGTGAGGAAACACAGTTAAGTAACAGAACCTAACTCAGTGGTTCCCCACCAGTGTGCCTCCAGCTGTTGCAAAACTACAACTCCCAGCATGCACTGACAGACCGTGCATGCTGGGAGTGTTCGTTTTGTAACAGCTGGAGGCACCCTGGTGAGGAAACACAGTTAGGTAACAGAACCTAACTCAGTGGTTCCCCACCAGTGTGCCACCAGCTGTTGCAAAACTACAACTCCCAGCATGCACTGACAGACCGTGCATGCTGGGAGTGTTCGTTTTGTAACAGCTGGAGGCACCCTGGTGGGGAAGCACTGAGTTTGTCTGTTCCCTAACACGGTTTTCCTCACCAGTGGGCCTCCAGCTGTGGCAAAACTACAACTCCCAGCATGCACGGTCTGTGAGTCCATGCTGAGAGTTGAAGTTTTGCAACAGCTGGAGGTTTGACCCCCCCCCCCCCTAATGTGAACGTACAGGGTACATTCACACGAGCTGGGGTTTACAGTAAGTTTCCCGCTACAAATTTGAGCAGCAGAAAATTTTCCACCGCAGCTCAAACTCCCAGCGGAAAACTCACTATGAACCCCCGCCCGTGTGAATATACCCTAAAAACCCTACACTACGCTACCACAAAATAAAGAGTAATACACTACATATACCCTTACACAGTGTAAACCCCCCCCCCCCCCCCCCCCTATAAAAATTCAAAACGTCTGGTACGGCACTGTTTGCAAAAAGGAGCCTCCGGCTGTTGCAAAACAACAACTTCCAGCATTGCCGGACAGCCATTGACTGACCAGGCATGCTGGGAGTTTTGCCACAGCTGGAGGCACCCTGTTTGGGAAACACTGCTGTAGGGTATTTATGGTAGCAGAGTCAATTGTAATGCTTGCATCCGGGTCCTCCCCTATGCAAATCCCTAATTTAGTCCTCAAATGCGCATGGTGCTCTCTCAGTTTGGAGCCCTGTCATATTTCAAGGAAACGGTTTAGGGACACATATGGGGTATTTCCGTACTCGGGAGAAATTGCGTTACAAATTTTGGGGGCTTTTTCTAATTTTACCACTTATAAAATGGAAAAGTTGGGGTCTACACCAGTATGTTTTTTTACACTAACATGCTGGTGTTGTCTCATACTTTTTATTTTCAAAAAAGACCCCCAAAATTTGTACAGAAATACCCCATATGTGGGCGTACAATGCTCTGCAGAGGCACGAAAAGGCTCAGTAGTGAGAGCGCAATATGTACATTTGAGGCCTAAATTGGTGATTTGCACAGGTGGCTGATAGTTGCAACGGTTCTGACATAAACACACAAAAAAAAAAAAAAAAACACATGTGACCCCATTTTGGAAACTGCATCCCTCATGGAACATAACAAGGGGTATAACAATCTAATTTTTCACTTTCAAGTCCAACTTCAATGCAAACCTGTCAAACACCTGTGAGGTGTTAAGGTTCGCTGTACCCCTTGTTACGTTCCTGGAGGGGTGTCGTTTCCCAAATAGTGTGCCATGTGTTTTTTTTTTGCTGTTCTGACACCATGGGGGCTTGCTAAATGCAACATGCCCCCCAAAATCCATTTCAGCAATATTCACCCTCTAAAATCCCACAGTTGCTCTTTCCCTTTTGAGCCATGTTGTGGGCCCACAGAGCACTTTGCGTCAATATATGAGGTATTTCCATACTCAAGAGAAGTTGGGCTACAAATTTTGTGGGACTTTTTCTCCTAAGAACCCTTACAAAAATGTAAAAAAAATTTGGGCTACATGAACATGTTAGTATAAAAAATGGAAATCTTAATTTTTCTCCTCCACTTTGCTGCTGTTCCTGTGAAACACCTAAAGGGTTAACAAACTTTGTTAATGGCATTTGAATACTTTGAGGGGTGCAGTTTCTACAATGGGGTCATTTGTGGTATATTTCTCACAAAAAGGCCCCTCAAAATCCACTTCAGACTTGACTGGTCCCTGAAAAATTCTGATTTTTAATTTTTCGTGAAAATTTTGTAAAAATGCTGCTATACTTTGAAGCCCTCTAATGTCTTAAAAAAGTTAAAACATGAAAACTTTACGATGCAAACATAAAGTAGACATATTCGGGGACATTTATCATTGTTGCTTTGGTAATCGAGTTCTGTTGGCATTTTTTTCTTGCTTTTGGTTTTGCTTTTGTGTGACACATTATTAAACTACCACAGGGGGTTGATAAATTTGGCTTACATAAGCAAAAACCAATAAATCACTTTTAAATACCATTTTTTTTTTGCACACATAAGCAAAAACTAATAAATGACTACAGAACACAATTTTTCAGCTTTGAATTTTTATATATATATATATATATATATATATATATATATATATATTATATATATATATATATATATATATATATATACACACACACACACACACACACACACACACACACACACACACACACCGTATATACTCGAGTATAAGCCGACCCGAATATAAGCCGAGGCCCCTAATTTCACCCCAAAATCCCAGGAAAAGTTATTGACTCAATACATCATCCCCCTGTCATCATCCAGACCCCCGTCATTAACACCCCCTTCATCATCACCGCCTGTCATCATCCCCCCTTCATCATCACCCTGTCATCATCCCCCCTTCATCATCACCGCCTGTCATCATCCCCCCTTCATCATCACCGCCTGTCATCATCCCCCCTTCATCATCACCCTGTCATCATCCCCCCTTCATCATCACCGCCTGTCATCATCCCCCCTTCATCATCACCGCCTGTCATCATCCCCCCTTCATCATCACCCTGTCATCATCCCCCCTTCATCATCACCGCCTGTCATCATCCCCCCTTCATCATCACCGCCTGTCATCATTCAAACTTCATTATCACCGCCTGTCATCATCCCCCCTTCATCATCACCGCCTGTCATCATTCAAACTTCATCATCACCGCCTGTCATCATTCCCCCTTCATCATCACCGCCTGTCATCATCCCCTCCTTCATCATCACCGCCTGTCATCACCCCCCCTTCATCATCCCCTTGTCATCATCCCACACCCCCCCCTTCATCATCCCCTTGTCATCATCCCCTTGTCATCATCCCCACCCCCTTCATCATCCCCTTGTCATCATCCCCTTGTCATCAGCCCCCCCCCCCACCTTCACCATCACCGCTTGTCAAAGTCTGATACAGTGGTCTTCTGCGGACCTCCAGAGGTTTCAAAACAACAACTCCCAGCAAGCCCGGGCAGCCATCGGCTGTCCGGGCTTGCTGGGAGTTGTAGTTTTGAAACCTCTGGAGGTCCGCAGGTTGAAGACCACTGCGGCCTTCAATATCATCTAGCCCCCCCTCTCACCCCCTTTAGTTCTGTACTCCGGGCTGCCATCTTCACCGGGGGGGCCTCTTTTCCGCGCTTCGGGCCCGAAATAGAGGCGTTGCCTTGATGACGACGCAGACGGACGTTGGTAATGAACGTCCCCCTGCATTGTCGTCAAGGCAATGTGACTATTCCGGGCCCGAAGCGCGGAGAAGAGGCCCCCCCCCCGGTGAAGATGGCAGCTCGGAACCACTATCCCACCGGACGACCTCCCACCGGACAGTCCTGCAGCACCGGACCAGCGGAGCACCGTCCCGCCGAGCGGAGGTGAGTACAGAACTAAAGGGGGTGAGAGGGGGGCTGGATGATGTCGAAGGCCGCAGTGGTCTTCAACCTGCGGACCTCCAGAGGTTTCAAAACTACAACTCCCATCAAGCCTGGACAGCCGATGGCTGCCCGGGCTTGCTGGGAGTTGTAGTTTTGAAACATCTGGAGGTCCGCAGGTTGAAGACCACTGAGGGCGGAGAGGTCACTCGAGTATAAGCCGAGGGGGGTGTTTTCAGCACGAAAAATCGTGCTGAAAAACTCGGCTTATACTCGAGTATATACGGTATGTATGTTTTTTTTTTTACCCTTTTTACCACTTTTTTTTTTACCCTAAATGTACTAATTCATTTTTTTTCTTCTCATTTCAGATCCGTGTATCTTGTGGATTACTTTAGATTCAGGGGAGTGCAGTGATTAGCATTTTTTTGGTTTAATGTTAATAAAATGGTGAATGAGGACTTTTGGGGGAGTGTTTTTTTGGAATACATTTTTTTTTAAATGTGTTGTTTTTTTTAATTTACTTGGCAGGCTTAGTAGTGGAAGCAGTATTATAGACAGAGTCCATTATTAAGCTGAGGCTTAGCATTAGCCCCCAAAACAGCTAGCGCTAACCCCCAATTATTTCCCCGTTACCCACCACCACAGGGGTGCTGGGAGGAGCCGGTACCACCAGGCCCAGAGGCTCAAATATGGCGCTCCTGGGCCTAGGCGGTAACAGGCTGGTGTTATTTAGGCTTGGGAGGGCCAGTAACAATGGTCCTTGCCCACCCTGGTAACATCAGGCTGTTGCTGCTTGGTTGGTATTTGGATAAAAATAGGGGGAACCTTATCTTTGTTTTGCATGAATAATTATAAAAAAAATAAAATAAACGCATAGGGTTCCCCCTATTTTTATTTTCAGCCAAATACCAACCAAGCAGCAACAGCCTGATGTTACCAGGGTGGGCGAGGACCATTGTTACTGGCCCTCCCCAGCCTAATTAATGCCAGCCTGTTACCGCCTAGGCCCAGGAGCGCCATATTTGATGCTCCGGGCCTATTGGTACCGGCTCTTCCCGGCACCCCTGTGGTGGTGGGTACCGGGGTAATAATTGAAGGTTACGCTAGCTGTGTTGGGGGCTAACACTAAGCATAGGCTTAGTAATGGATTCCGTCTATTAGACTAAGCCTTTCAAGTAATTAAAAAAAAAAAAACACAACACGTTTCAAAAAATTTTATTCCAAAAAACACTCTCATTAACATTAAACAGGTTTAAAAAAGACGCTGGTCATTGAAGCAGTCCACCAAATCCGAAATAGTCCACAGGATACATGGATCTGAAATGAGGAGAAAAAAAGAAAAATAGGTTAATACATTTATTGTCACCCGTCCGCGCCTGACTACAACTCCCAGCATGCCCTTACAGTAAGAGCATGCTGGGAGTTGTAGGGGGGGGTGACAATCTCCCGCACCACATGACTACAACTCACAGCATGCCCTTACAGTAAGGATATGCTGGGAGTTGTAGTCATGTGGTGCGGGAGATTGTTACCCCCGCCCCCCCCCCCACACACACACACACTACAACTCCCAGCATATCGTTATTGTAAGGACATGCTGGGAGTTGTATTTGTGCGGCAGAGGGCAGATGACAGGCTTGTCACCCGCCCCCCTACAACTCCCAGCATGCCCTTACAGTAAGGATATGCTGGGAGTTGTAGTGTGTGTGTGGGGGGGGGGCAGGGGTAACCATCTCCCGCACCACATGACTACAACTCCCAGCATATCCTTACTGTAAGGGCATGCTGGGAGTTGTAGGGGGGCAGGTGAAAAGCCTGTCACCTGCCACACAACTACAACTCCCAGCATGTCCTTACAGTAAGGGCATGCTGGGAGTTGTAGTCATGTGGTGTGGGAGATTGTCATCCCCCCCCCTACAACTCCCAGCATGCTCTTACTGTAAGGGCATGCTGGGAGTTGTAGTTGTGCGGCAGGGGGGCAGGTGACAAGCTTGTCACCCCCCAACTCTCCCAGCATGCCCTTCCTGTAAGGACATGCTGGGAGTTGTAGTCGTGCCAGCCAGGGAAGAGGGTGGTAATGAGCTCCGCTCCTTGGCTGCAGTGATCAGAGAATCACTGTAATTTCATATTTCCTGCCGGGTGACGTGACACGGGACTCAGCGGGAAATTTGAAATTACAGCAAACTCTGCGGCGCTGTAGTAAGGAGCCCGGGCTGACATAACACTGCAGCCGCCCGGGACTCCCTCAGCCAGGCAGGGAGATGTGCAGAAGCCGTCCCTGCCATCTCTCGGTGTGTACCGCAGTGCTGAGGGATGACAGGGACGGCACCTACACATCTCCCTGACGGCTGTGGGAGTCCCGTGGGGGGCAGCTGAGTTATATCAGCCCGGGCTCCTTACCAGGCGCTGCGGAAATAAAAGTTGACGGAGCCCGGGCGGCTGAAGTGAGGTTAGCCCGGGCACCTTACCACGGTGCCGCAGGATATTTGAGGAGCCCGGGAGGGTGCAGACTGATGCCAGCCCGTCTCCTTTTAACATCTAGCGGAACCGCGCAGCTTTTAGTCCCTAATGTAATATCAAATTTCCCGTGATTGGCTGCTCGGTCCTGGCCAATTACGGGACCCAGCGGGAAATATGAAATTACATTAAGGGAAATAGAAACTCCACTGCGCCGAGGTTTGTTAAAAGGAGCCCAGGCTGGAATCAGTCTTCAGCCGCCCGGGTTCCTCCGATTCTATCCCCGCTACCCTAATACAATGATGGGGATGGGGACACTGCTTTATATAACCCCCACCCCCCTTGTCTTCCACCCGCCCGCGCCGCACATTGTCCGCCCGCTACAATACTACAACTCCCAGCATGCCCTCACTGTATGGACATGCTGGGAGTTGTAGTCTTGCAACAGGTAGCAGACAGATGGGAGATGTGCAGCGCAGGCGGGTGGGAAACAAGGGGGGGTGTCCTTATGTTAGGGTAGCGGGGTTAGAATCAGACAGAGCTGGGCGGCTGCAGAGTGATGCCAGCCCGGGCTCCTTTGTACAGTTGCAATATATTTCCCGCTGGAGCTGTGATCACGGCTGCCAGCGGGAAATATAAAATTTGCTCTCAAAAGCCGTTTTGTGCACCAGCTCCGAGCTGGCTTATATTTATGCAGTTTTTGAGGGCTTGCGACTTTTTATGCGACTTTCGCACTTGATAAATCCCTGACCACTGAAAAGTAAAAAAAAAAATTTACTTTCGTACACTCTTTTGTAGCTTTTTGCTTACAGCCAAAAGTCGCACAAAAAATTGCTTAAGTGCTAATGCGACCTTTTGTGCGACTTTTGTAAGCAAAAAAAGAGCTCTAAATCCCTTGATAAATGTCCCCCATTGTATTTGTGAATCAATATATAATTTGGAATGTCCATTTTTCTTACAGGCAGAAAAATGCTAAATTTTCAAAATTTTGGGATTTTTGACCAAAAAAAGATGCAAGTAACGACAAAAATTACCACTATGTTAAAGTAGAATATGTCACGAAAAAACAATCTCAGAATCAGAATGAAAAGTAAAAGCCTTCCAGAGTTATTCATATATAAAGTGACAGTGGTCAGATTTGCAAAAAAGGGCCGTGTTGTTAAGGTGAAAATGAGCTGAATCCTTAAGGGGTTAAAAATCTAAATATAGCTATTAACTGTTACAGTTTAATAAAGGGAATAAGTGCCTCCTCCAATAAAAAATGAATTCCCCCTCTTTTCCCATTTTATAAAAAAATATTTTTTTTTTAAATAAAATAAATCAACATATTTGGTAGAATAGTCTGAATGACTAAAATATAACGTTAATGACTCCATACGGTGAACGACATAAAACATAAAAATAACAAAGTCCAATGCTGAATTGTGATCACATCCCGGAAAAAAAAAAAAAGGAATAAAAAGTCATCAAAAATCACATATACACAAATGTGGTACTGATGAAAACAACAAATCACAGATTAAGTGCCCATACAAGCATAACCATATGAATAAAACATGTCCAGGGGTTAACCCCTTGGGTACGGAGGGTTTTCCCGTTCTTGCACTTTCGTTTTTTCCTCTATATGATGGCTCCATATGATTTACTCCTCTAGCCGCAAATCACATTCTAACATACCTGGCCCCGAATACAGAAGTGACGAGCGGTACTTAGTCCCGCCCCCTATGGGCGTCAGAGAGAGGCGGGGACGGATGACGTCACGCTGGGGTGCCAGGATATGACGCCAGACGCCAAGGATCGCGGCAAGGCAGCGCATAGAAGCCGGTCGGACTTTTACTGGCTCCCCGCCATTGCGGGTTTGCGCACCTTCCGGGATCCTGTAATTGGCGGTTACATCAGCGGACTGTGAGTAACGAGTGGCGGCGATACCGCTATTTTTTTGCAGGTGCCGCGCAGCAACTCCTTACAGGGATATTTGTTGTATTCTTTCTTTAGGTACTGGGAGACGGACCACGGACTGTGAGTGAGAGCCCTATACATGAAAGGATATTATATTGTACCTGATCATATGGTCTGACTGGCTTTATGTATCTTCTTTATAGGTTATCTCCTTTGGATCCGCTGTAATTACACCCGCATAGTGGCACCTAGTATCGGGGTGCCACATGCAGATCAATTACACCAGCATAGTGGCACTTAGTACAGGGGTGCTACATGCATTTATCTATGTTTATATATTGAGTGACGCCATTGTTATCTCCTTATCTCACACATTTTCCACATTGTTGAGACTTTCTATATATATGAAGTTCTCCTGATGACGCTCTAGACTAGGGCAGAAACGCGTAGAGAACGATATATATCTGAGAACGGTATATATTCATATAAATCCACCGGATTGGTGGCGCTCTGAATACTGGTAAATCCACCATACGGGTGGTAACCTAGAGTGGATCCTGTGTATCAGTTTTTAAGATGGTATTGGTCCACAATAACTTCAGTGGTGTATTTTAAAATTATTATATTAAAAGTTATATTTTAGTAGCACTCCCCTCACACTTTTTTCTAAAAAAGTTTTTTTTTTTGCATTTCTGATGCTGGGAGATGATATGACCCCTTGTAGGTCAGCTAAATCATTCTACATACAAAATTTTTGGAATCTGTTTATGTGATGGCTAGTTTGGTCACTGGATCACCAAATTTGGCAGATTGGCTCACGGAAGCAAAAGAAGTGTTTTCGGAGCGAATGTACTCACAGCCTAAATACACACCCTCTCTGAAAGTAGCCCTTAGGGACCTTGTCTCTTGTTATAAAGATTATGCAGTTTCATTCTGGGAAATCCAAACATTTGAAAACTACTTAAGACATAACATAGTTCCCCGAGGTCTGAGAATTCCGGTGTTACCGGCACCCAGACTTAGAACAACAACAGTATTAAAAAAGTGGGAAACTGAAGCTACAGCCACCTCGCTGAAATTCATTCAAATATTGTTGGAGGAAGAAAAAACTAGACTAACGGTAGCAGAAGCTAAATTGAATGAGCAACGAGATACTGTATTAAGATTTAAGGACGACCCAGAATTTAATAACAAAGAAACACATACCAAAAATATATTGGAACGTTTTCAGTATCAATTAAAAGAAAGGAAACACTTACAATTCATCAGGGACTTACAGGAATTCAGAGATAATAGAGCTTACACCGTATTGTCCAGAGTACCCACACCTCGGGAGACTGAGACTGAGATTTCCTCCTCGGATACCGAGCCTGGTGAAGGAGACAGAGCTCCAGCACGCGGTAAACGAGGAGGAGCACCCTACCGCGCGCGAGGTACGCGGGGTAACTCCCGTGGACGTGGGAACTATAAAAAGAAATCTAACCACAATCAGGAATGGTCGGATACGGGCTCTTTGCCTTCATCCTCTGCTGGGCATTTTTTAGGGGGGGAATACAAGGACCAGAGTCGAGATCCTTACCCCACCCGAACCAGAGAACCCAGAGTCTAAATACAGGAGTTGATAGATCCTCATTACAAGTGGTGAATCTATCCAAACAACAACTATCCCAGGAACAAATCGGGGTCCTTGCACAGGGTCTCTCATTTGTACCCACGGTCACATTTGACCAATTCAATTTGATTAAGGACCTCCATCTGTTTGGGCGTAGACTAAAATGGCAAAAATTCTTTAAAACACGAGACAGAAAGGAATGTTTGGAGTTAGGTATCGGTATAAATGATCTACCAGCCACAAGAGATCTAGCATCATTATTAGATGACAACCATAGATCAAGAGGTGAAGGACCATTTACTACCTGTAAGTTAAAAAGTAAAGTATTCCCTCCTACAGGCGAAACATCCTGTATAGATGTGTTTCTGGATTTGGTGATCAGAGATATAGAGGACCTGAATCTTCCCTCCATACCTCAGGATCGGACCAACTTCTCATATCAAGAGAAGTTGGCTATCAAACAACTACAGAAGAATGATAAATTGGTCATCAAAGCCGCAGATAAGGGGGGTAACATTATAGTCATGGATCGTACACAATACATAGATATGTGCAATAGACTATTAAAAGATAGCCTTACTTATGAAACATTATCGGGAGACCCTACTTCCAAATATAAAAAAGAACTTACTAAAATACTATCTATAGCTAAGGAACGAAAACTCATCAGTGACTCGGAATTTCAATTTTTGCTGCCCAAATCCGTTACTGTCCCCACCTTCTATGCCCTCCCAAAGGTCCACAAAGGGACTAACCCTCTAAAAGGGAGACCCATAGTGGCGGGCATAGGAGGTCTGGGACAGAATCTCGGGATATATATTGATCAAATTTTTAGAGAATTCGTATTAGCCCTCCCTTCATACACGAGAGACACGATGGATCTCCTTAATAAAATGGAAGGAATAGAGGTGGAACAGGATGTGTTGCTGGCTAGCATTGACGTGGAGTCGTTATATTCATCTATCCCGCATGATATTGGACTAGCAGCAGTCTCGCATTACTTATCCCAACGGGGCATACAGATGAGATTACACAATGAATTTGTCCTGGAAATATTGAGGTTCACACTCACACATAATTATTTTCTCTTCGACAGGACTTACTTCCACCAGCTCAGAGGGACCGCAATGGGGAGCCCTAGTGCCCCCAGTTATGCTAATCTCACTCTGGGCTGGTGGGAGGCCACCCAAGTCTTTGTCGAAGAAAGGGAATATTTTAGTGAACGTGCCCTAGTTTGGGCGCGTTTTATAGATGATATTTTTATATTGTGGCAGGGCAGCACTGATGAGTTTAAAGAATTCCTGAGATTACTGAACCATAATAGTCTAGGACTTGCATTTACATATGAATACCATGACTCACATATCCCATTCTTGGACATCTCAATCCAAAAAACTCCTAAGGGTAAACTGCGGACCACCATACATAGAAAAGTGACGTCCACGAACAGCCTCCTGAGGTGGGAAAGCTGCCACCCGGGACCCCTCAAAAGGGGTATCCCGAGGGGGCAGTACCTCCGCCTCAGGAGGAACTGTTCTGACAAACAGGATTTCCTGAGGGAAGCAATGGATCTCAGACAGAGATTCAGAAATAGAGGGTATCCGGACTACATCTTAAGATCAGCTTATCAAAATGCCCTTAAAACTCCCAGGGAAAACCTGTTGACCCCCAAACAGACAGACCAGATGATACAGCCTACACGTGTGATTGCCACCTTTGATCATGCTTCTCCAATGATACGAGGAATACTTGAGAAACATTGGAGGATTCTACGGATGGATCCTGATCTGAGGGACACAGTATCGGACAAACCCCAGATCACATATCGGAGAGGTAGGAATATAGGGGATTTAGTAACACATAGCCATCTCCCCCCTATACCATCTAAAGGGAGCACTTGGCTTAATAAAACACCTATAATTGGTAACTTTCCCTGTGGACATTGTAAGGCGTGCCCTAACATGATAAAAACTAAAGAAATTCTCTATGAGAGGACAGGTAAAATACATACCATTCGTAGCTTCATTAACTGTAGCACTTGTGGTATAATTTACTTGGCAATTTGTCCATGCCATAAAAGATACATAGGGAAAACATTCCGACCTTTTAAGAAAAGAGTGTTAGAACATCTGGGAGATGTCAGAAACAATAGAGATACCTCCCTGGCTCGCCATATGAATTCCGTACATAGTGGCTGCTATGATCATCTTATGTTCATTGGATTAGAACAAATTCATCCATCTCCAAGAGGGGGTGATTTTGATAAACTTTTACTCCAGAAGGAGTGCAGACTTATATACGAAATGGGTACGATGGAACCTATAGGTCTCAATGACCAATTAAGTTTTGCTCCCTTTTTATAGGTCAGGCCATGTGGGGATGATACTGGTTATGGTGACCAGTAGGCAGTAAGTGGAGATCTTAGTAGATCTATCAGCTAGTGTCACCAAACTAGTAAGGGAGTGACAGGACAAGTAGGAGGTACGAGAGCAGGGTCCGCCCTTATTACGGCGATAACACTGCCTAGGGATCAGGGCATCAGTTAGCATAGGGTAAGATCAGGTTCCCTAGGCCCAGTTTTAATGCCACTTAATTATTCCCTGATAGCCTCCCCAACTGTATCATCCCCACTTTGTCAGGTCAATACCTAACTGTATCTTCCCCCCTTTATAATACAATTTTCTAAATTTATCTATTATTGCTTAGTTGGCTAGGAACACAATTCTTTCTCAGTTGGCTAATTGTATACTCTGGTCTGTTTTGGAGGTTCACAGATATCCACTTAAGAATAGGGGCATTCCCTGGGAATTTTAGTGAACTGAAACAGGGGCCTCACAACCCCTTGCCTTTTTGTTCAAAGAGAGGGGGGTTTGGAGATGAGCCATTCTTTAGGGAATCCCTTTGAGAATATTACATCAGTGGATTTGTCCGGGTTGTTTTCAAAGATTGAGGGACCCAGTGCCTGTATTATTAAATTAGGCACCTTAGCGTCCCGGTCCTCTCCACTGATGTTTATTTATTTATTAACCTAAATATAATATCTACCCCTCAAAGATGTATTCCGTATGGCTCCAACATTAAACCCCACCTCTCCACCATATAGGGCCACTTAGAGGTGCTTAGTAGCAATGAATTTATATATATTTGGGTAGCATCTCCTAATAAGCTCCAATTTTAGGCTGTCCAGTATTCTAGCATGTGATCATAATTGGTGCCGGTCACTGAGGAGTTAATGTATTTACTCCTCTAGCCGCAAATCACATTCTAACATACCTGGCCCCGAATACAGAAGTGACGAGCGGTACTTAGTCCCGCCCCCTATGGGCGTCAGAGAGAGGCGGGGACGGATGACGTCACGCTGGGGTGCCAGGATATGACGCCAGACGCCAAGGATCGCGGCAAGGCAGCGCATAGAAGCCGGTCGGACTTTTACTGGCTCCCCGCCATTGCGGGTTTGCGCACCTTCCGGGATCCTGTAATTGGCGGTTACATCAGCGGACTGTGAGTAACGAGTGGCGGCGATACCGCTATTTTTTTGCAGGTGCCGCGCAGCAACTCCTTACAGGGATATTTGTTGTATTCTTTCTTTAGGTACTGGGAGACGGACCACGGACTGTGAGTGAGAGCCCTATACATGAAAGGATATTATATTGTACCTGATCATATGGTCTGACTGGCTTTATGTATCTTCTTTATAGGTTATCTCCTTTGGATCCGCTGTAATTACACCCGCATAGTGGCACCTAGTATCGGGGTGCCACATGCAGATCAATTACACCAGCATAGTGGCACTTATTACAGGGGTGCTACATGCATTTATCTATGTTTATATATTGAGTGACGCCATTGTTATCTCCTTATCTCAAACATTTTCCACATTGTTGAGACTTTCTATATATATGAAGTTCTCCTGATGACGCTCTAGACTAGGGCAGAAACGCGTAGAGAACGATATATATCTGAGAACGGTATATATTCATATAAATCCACCGGATTGGTGGCGCTCTGAATACTGGTAAATCCACCATACGGGTGGTAACCTAGAGTGGATCCTGTGTATCAGTTTTTAAGATGGTATTGGTTCACAATCACTTCAGTGGTGTATTTTAAAATTATTATATTAAAAGTTATATTTTAGTAGCACTCCCCTCACACTTTTTTCTAAAAAACGTTTTTTTTTTTCCATATGATGGCTTATTTTTTGCACGTATACCATTGACTGTGCGGTTTAATTAACTATATATTTTTATAATTCCGACATTTCTGTATGCGGCGATACCATATATGTTTATTTACACAGTTTTTGGATTTTTTTTTTACGGGAAAAGGGGGGTGATTCAAGCTTTTTTCACTTTTTTTTTCCAATGTTATAGCTCCCATAGGGACCTATAACACTGCACACACTGATCTTTTACATTGATCAATGGTTTCTCATAGGAAACCATTGATCAATGATTCTGCCGCTTGACTGCTCATACCTGGATCTCAGGCACTGAGCAGTCATTTGGCGTTCGGACAGTGATCAAGTTGAACGCTGCATCTAAAGGGTTAATAGCGCGCGAAACCACGATCAGTGCTGCTCGCTATTAGCCTCGGCTCCCGGCTGTTGTTAGGGGCCTGGCCCGACCCGCTATGATGCTGTGCCACGGCGTGGCCCCGCATTATAGAAAGGTTGGTGGGCGGAGGGCGTATAGGTATGCCCTCCGTCCCCAACAGGTTAAAGGAGATCTTTAGTGCTTATAACTTATACCCCAACCTAAGGATAGGGGATGAGTTATAGATCGCGGGGGGGTCCGAGCACTGGGGTCCCCCGCGATCTCCTGTATGGGGCCGTGGCAATGAACAGGAAAGGGGGCATTCTGTTCCCGCATGACGCGGCAGCCGGCACGCCCTTCCATGACTTCCATAGAAATACATGGAGGGGCGTGCCCGCTGCCGCGTCAAGCGGGAACGGAATGCCCCCTTTCCTGTACGTAACTGTGGCCCCGTACAGAAGATGGCGGGGGGCCCGATCGCTCGGACCCCCCCCGTGATCTATAACTTATACCCTATCCTTAGGATGGGGGATAAGTTATAAGCACTACAGATCTTCTTTAAATGTGAGTGCAGGTGCAGTGACCATGCCGGCGTATAAGATGACTTGGCGTATAAGACGACCCCCAACTTTGCCGTGCTGGGAGTTGTAGTTTCACAACAGCTGGAGGCACCCTGGTTTTTAGTATACAGTATTAGTTTTTACTTGCTCTGGCCGGCCCCCGCCTGCAGCTACACACAGGAGCCGGCCCGGGCAGATAATCAGAAGTTTTCCTATCCCGGACCTCAATACACGGCGTATAAGACGACCCCCGGCTTTTCAGAAGAAAATTTGGGGTTAAAAAGTCGTCTTATACGCCGGGATATACGGTATTTATATATTTTTAACCCCTTCAGGACAGTTTTTTTCATTTTTGCACTTAGTTTTTTCCTCCTCACCTTCTTAAAATCATAACCCTTTCAATTTTCTACATACACAGTCCTATAAGGGCTGTTTTTTTGTGCCAACTATTGTACTTTGTAATGACAACAATAATTTCACCACAAAATCTACGGCAAAACTAGGGAAAAAAAAAAAACTCCATTCTGATTTTTTTTTTTAGGGGGTTCAGATTCTACACAGTGCACTTTTCGGTAAAAATTACACCTTATATTTATTCTGTAGATCCATACGATTAAATTGATACACAGCTTATTAAGGTTTGATTTTGTTTTACTTCTGTTAAAAAAAAATTATTACTTTTACACCAAAATTAGTACGTTTAAAATTGTCCTCTTCTGACCTCTATAACTTTTTTTTAATTTTTCCGTATACAGCAAACAATTAGCCCTCATACAGTTTAAAACATACTTATATTGTTCAAAAAGTTAGATATTTTTTTGAAGCAGTACAAAAAGAGTAAAGCGTTTACCCAAGCATTGACCCGCAGTATAAAAAGAACATGTCAGTGAATAAAAACGAAAACCCTCAAAAGTTGCCAAATTGTGGTTTTCTTTTCAATTTCCAGCCGTAAATAATATATATATATTTTTTTATAGTACCGTACATTTTATGTTACCGTACATTACAAAGTACAGTTGGTCGCAAAATAAACAACAACTCATATTGGTCTTTGGGTGGAAAATTAAAATATTTATGGCTCTTAGAAGGGGAGGAGGAAAAAATGAAAATGTAAAAATGAAAATTTCCTTTGTCCTCAAGACCAAAATGGGCTGTGACCCTGAAGGGGTTAAAACTGTAATCGTCAAATCCTTTGTAAACCCCCAGTATAACTGTACATAGTGTAAGTAAAGTACAGTACAGCCATTACAATGGGTACACATACACGTGATGTAATCTGCTGTGACATCACACATCAAAGAGACTTTCTCCAGGGTAGAATCCAATCCCTAACACTTATTTCCTCGGTTCGGCGGGTGAACACGTTCTCCTACTAGACCTGCGCTTATTTTGCAAATTGAAGAGAATTTTGTCTATTTAGGCAAAAGGATCCTGTAAGGACGGTGACCATGAAGCTAAGAGGTAGGAATAATGAAAACTTCCAAAATTTCAGTTTATAAATGGATTTAACATGAATGTATTAGTGTAAAGTTAATATAGTAGAGTGCAGTAAAGTTACTGATGTTCTCTTGTACAGTCTATCCTGGGTGGCTTTAAAGGGGGGCTTCCCCAGCGTTCGGCACTTTTTGTTCCAAACGCTTGGAGCGGGCGGCGGGGGTTGTGACATTAGGGCCACACCCCCTCAATGTAAGTCTATGGGTAGGTTGTGGTGTGACCTCACGAGGGGCGTGGCCATGAAGTTGCGACCCTGTCGAATGCTGAATGAACGCTGGGTGCTGCACAGAGATCGCTGAGGTACCAGCTGCGGGACCCCTGCAATCAGACATCTTATCCCCTATCCTTTGGGTAGAGGATAAGATGTCTAGAGGCAGAGTACTCCTTTAAGTCTCTTACAGCAATTGAGCAAATGTTTATTCCTGTGAGATAAATGATTTCAGTTTGTGAATCAATGCTTTAAGTATTTTGCCTTCTAAAAGAAAACATGGGAAGCTACTCTGATATTAGTGAAATAATATAATAATAGTAGTAATATAATTATAATAACAATGTTTTAGTCACACACAAGTTTAAAAAAAGCTTCATACAGTGACAATACAGTGATCCATGACATCTAATCTTCTAGCATATAGCCTATAAAATATTTATAGTTTGCTGTATAAATTACAGTTTTAACAAAAAAAGTATATATATATATATATATGTATATATATATACACACATATATATATATATATATATATATATATATATATATACATATATATGAACATATGTATTTACATATATATATATACATAAATAAATGAATGAATATAGGTCTAATATATTGTATCCTGTCGCTATTTTGCAGATATCCCAGTTCTCTCGGTGCCTGTCGTGTGTCTCATACATTACGTGACGAGTTTCCTTTGGCGGTATACTAACCTATATCATTATAAGGTCACTCCACCATATTATGAGATCCATAAAATACCTGGGAAGAAGATTAAGCACCGTGGTCAGCGAGCAGATGTGGCTATTGACATGGCTTTAGGTGACAATTCAGACCCACATGAATCCAGGCACAGCGATCATGTGACAGTCACCATGGCGGATAACCAGATGGATTTACCAACAACCTCTGAAGATGCCTCGGAGCCCAAAGTGTCTTGGCTGCAGCGGACTTGGCAATATGCTAAAAGCAAACTGAAGTGGTCCAATTATGTATCCAATGTGTGGGTTGGAGCATGGGCCATGGCCAACCGCACACTAACCGGCATGATGACCACATTCAAGATGCCATTTTACTTCCTACATACAAAGCTAAGAAGTATTACAGCAAAGGCCATTGACGATCAATGTGAACCAGTTTAACAAGATGCTGATTGGGTCACACAAGGTCTGCATATGGTTGGGGGTGGGGGTGGGGAGGAGCCCGAAATGCAGCCACCTCCACGTGGTGGGCTCTGGGTCACTTGATACATTAACAAGTGAGCGAGGAGCTGCATAATTCAAGGCACATTTCCCATATTGGACATACAGCTTGTAATAGAGACAGAAGATATTGTCCACATGGAAACAAATTTTGCACATAAGTGGGAAAACAAGCCCCCCTATTGGATGATTAAGGAATCAGAGATCTGTAGAAGGGGAGAGGTGGATTCCCAGGAATGGAGGATGACAATATAACTTTAGCATAATATCTCTGGATAAGTGGATATGGTAGAAACAGTATCATTATTTTTATTACTATTATTATTATTAACCCCTTAACTCCTTAAGGACCCAGGGCGTATGGATACACCCTGGTTTTTTTTATCGTTAAGTATCCAGAGCGTATACATACGCCCGTGGGAATTCAGGTCCCCGCCGCGCACCGGTTGGGGACTGGACTGGGATGCCTCCTGAAATCATTCAGCAGGCATCCCGTGCAACATGTCGCCAATTCCGGGTCATATGGGTCTATGGTGACCCGGAATATAAGGGGGATATCGGTTGTCCGAGACATCCACGATCCCCCTGAAGGGATAGGAGTGAGGTGGCATGGGTGCCACCCCTCCTATCCCTACTATTGGTCATCAAGAAGCGACGACCAATAGCAAATTGGGGGCGGGGGGGTTAACTTTCGGTTTCCCTGTTCTGCCCACCCACAGTAGGCTGGGCAGAATGGGGAAACTGACAGGGACCGCCGCCGAAGTTTAATTACTCATGGGCGGCGGTAGAAGGCGGTGATCGATGGGGGTGATCGGCGGCAGAAGAGGAGAACGACGATGCGGCTCCTTGGATCCTACGGAAGCTGGTGAGTTGCCTGGCAACATCTGGAGGTCTACAGTCTGAGACCACTATACAGTGGTCTCTAAACTGGAGCCCTCCAGAAGTTGCAAAACTACAACTCCTAGCATGCCTACACAGCAGTTTGCTGTCTGGGCATGCTGGGATATGTAGTTTTGCAACATCTGGAGGGCCACAGTTTGGAGATCACTGTACAGCGATCTCTTAAACTGTGACCCTCCAGCTGTTGCAAAACTACAAATGCCAGCATGCCCAAACAGCAAACAGCTGTCTCGGCAAGCTGGGAGTTGTAGTTGCGTACCTCCAGCTGTTGCATAACTACGTCTCCCAGCATGCCCTTCGGCGATCAGTACATGCTGGGAATTGTAGTCTTGCAAAAGCTGGAGGCACACTGTTTGGAAAGTACTGAGTCAGGTCACAGAACCTAACTGAAGGTTTTCCAACCAGTGTGACTCCAGCTATTGCTAAAGTACATCTACCAGCATGCATGGTCTGTCAGTGCATGCTGGGAGTTGTAGTTTTGAAACAGCTGGAGGTTTAACTCCCCATGTGAATGTACAGGGTACATTCACATGGGCGAGTTTACAGTGAGTTTTCTGCTTCAAGTTTGAGCTGCGGCAAATTTTTCGCCACAGCCCAAACTCCTAGTGGGCAACTCAACGTAAACCTCCGCCAGTGCGAATGTACCCTAAAAACACTACACTACATAATAAAGGGTAAAACACTACATATACACCCCCTTACACTGTCTCCCCCCCCCCAATAAAAATGAGAAACGTATCGTATGGCCGTGTTTCCAAAACAGATCCTCCAGCTGCTGCAAAACAACAACTCCCAGCATTTCCGGACAGCCGCTCACTGTCCAGGCATGCTGGGAGTTTAGCAACAGCTGGAGGCACCCTGTTTGGAATCACTGGCGTAGAATACCACTATGTCCACTCCTATGCAATCCCTAATGTAGTCCTCAAATGCGCAAGGCGCTGTCTCATTTCGGGGCCCAGTCGTATTTCAAGGAAACAGTTTAGGGCCACATAAGGGGTATTTCCGTACTCTGGAGAAATTGCACTACAAATTTTGGGGGGCTTTTTCTCCTTTTACCCCTTATGAACAGGAAAAGTTGGGGGTTACACCAGCCTGTTAATGTAAAAAAATAAAAATGTTTACACTAACATGCTGGCGTTGCCCCCTACTTTTTATTTTCACAAGCAGGTAAAGGAAAAAAAGACCCCCAAAATTTGTAATGCAATTTCTCCTGAGCATGGAAATACCCCATATGTGGACGTAAAATTCTCTGCGGACGCACAGCAGGGCTCAGGAGTGAGAGCGCACTATGTACATTTGAGGTCTAATTTGGTGATTTGCACAGGGGTGGCTGATTTTACAGCGGCTCATTTTGGAAACTACACCCCTCACGGAACGTAACAAGGGGTACAGTGAGCCTTAATACCCCACAGGTGTTTGAAAATTTTTCATTAAATTTGGATGGGAAAATGAGAAAAAAAAAACTAAACATAATATGCTGGTGTTAACCTAAATTTTTCATTTTCACAAGGGAAAATATGAAAAAGCCCCCCAAAATTTGTAACCCCATTTCTTCTGAGTAAGAACATACCCCATATGTGGATGTAAAGTGCTCTGCGGGTGAACTACAATGCTCAGAAGAGAAGGAGCACCATTGGGCTTTTGAAGATAAATTTTGTCCGGAATTGAAGGCCACGTGTGTTTACAAAGCCCCCATAGAGCCAGAACAATGGACCCCTCCCACATGTGACCCCATTTTGGAAACTACACCCCTCAAGTAATGTAATAAGGGGTACAGTGAGCATTTACGCCCCACAGGTGTCTGACAGATTTTTGGAACAGTGGTCCTTGAAAATGAAAATTGTAATTTTTCATTTGCACAGCTTACAGTTCCAAAGATCTGCCAAACGCCAGTGGGGTGTAAATACTGGGTCTTCAATTTTCTCCTTAAACTTACTGCTATTCCTGTTAAACACCTAAAGGGTTAACAAACATTCTGAATATAATTTTGTATACTTTGATGGGTGCAGTTTTTATAATGGGGTAATTTATGGGGTATTTCTAATATGAAGACACCTCAAATCCACTTCAAATCTGAACTGGTCCCTGAAAAATTCAGATTTTGAAAATTTTGAGAAAAATTTGAAAATTGCTGCTGAACTTTGAAGCCCACTGATGTCTTCCAAAAGTTAAAAAAAAACATGTCAACTTTATGATGCAAACATGAAGAGATTGTATATGTGAATCAACATATAATTTATTTGGTTTGTCTATTTTCCTCACAAGCAGAGAGCTTCAAGGTTAAAAAAAAAGCAAAATTTTAAAATTTTTGAATTTTTTACCAAGAAATGATGCAAGTATTGACGAAAACTTACCACTATGATAAAGTAGAATATGTCACGAAAAAACTATCTCGGAATCAACTTCATAAGTAAAAGCATCCCAGAGTTAGTAATGCTTAAAGTGACAGTGGTCAGATGTGCAAAAAATGCTCTGGTCCTTAAGGCCAAAATGACCTCGATCCTTAAGGGGTTAAAGCAGAAAAGTTTTCCCTTATGTAAATAGCTGAAGTTCTTTATCTACCCTTTATTACCAGTAGCATTGCTAGAGAGTGACAGGGGGGGGGGGGGGTACCGCATCTGGTGACACCCTAACTAGCCTGCCTGGCACTAAATAGCTGCACTCCAACTATCCCGCAAAAACCCATCCACCGTCCTCAGAAATAAAAAAAGTATTAAAAACATACTATGCCGCACCATGAATATCCGTACTCTGGGGGCTTTTTTGCTCAATTTTGAGCCCACATTTTGTGACGTTGTCAGACCAGAGAAGTAGATTGTCCATATTACCGATCAGTATTAATTGATCGTCCTAATCAGCGAGTACTTGCCGCGTTAGATGAGCCGGCTCGTCCTGAAGCTAAACTGTCACAGCATGTAAACATGGAAACATGCTGTGACATTGAAGTGACTTCAGCTTTCATAGACAGCTGATCATCACAGACATCGTCCGCGGGTCTCCCCATGGCTGGCCTGGCCCCCTGATTGTTGTGATTGGTCAATCAATCCAGATTGACCAATCACAGCAGAGGCAGTTGAAAAAAACTGCCTTTCACAGCTCCGATCTCCTCAGTGTAGGGAGATCTGTGAGGAGATTGGAGCTGTGTGAGCTCTGTGTGAAATAAAACATCAAACAGACCCCTATAACCCCCCCATACCCATCCTAGTGCTCCTGTCTAGGGGACATCAGCTGTCTTGGACATCTGATTGTCACCATGCAGTGATTTCTGTAAACTGTAAGCCTCCTTATGTTGCTAAACTACAACTCCCAGCATGCCCAGACAGCTGTTGGCTGTCAGGGCATGCTGGGATTTGTAGTTTTGCAACATCTGGAGGGCCACAGTTTGGAGATCACTGTGCAGTGATCTCTAAACTGTGGCCCTCCAGATGTTGCAAAACTACAACTCCCAGCATGCACAAACAGCAAACTGCTGACTTGCCATGCTGGAAGTTATCGTTTATACATCTGCCATCTTCACCGGGGGGCCTCTTCTCCGCGCTTCGAGCCCGAAATAGAGGCGTTGCCTTGACGACGACGCAGACGGACGTTGGTAATGAACATCCCCCTGCGTTGTCGTCAAGGCAACGTGACTATTCTGGGCCCGAAGCGCGAAGAAGAGGCCCCCCCGGTGAAGATGGCAGCCCGGAACCACTATCCCACCGGACGACCTCCACACCGGACAGTCCTGCAGCACCGGACCAGCGGAGTACCGTCCCGCCGAGCGGAGGTGAGTACAGAACTAAAGGGGGTGAGAGGGGGGGCTGGATGATGTTGAAGGCCGCAGTGGTCTTCAACCCTTCGGACCTCCAGAGGTTTCAAAACTACAACTCCCAGCAAGCCCGGACTATACAAAAGGACCCCGACGTCCTAGGGACTCTGGCTATGGCTATGGGGACCTATAAACAGGCACCACACGTGCCTCAAGCTGTTGCATAACTACAACTCCCAGCATGTCCTTTGGCCATCAGTGCATGCTGGGAGTTGTAGTTTTGCCACAGCAAGAAGCACACTGGTGACGAAACACAGTTAGGTAACAGAACCTAACTCAGTGTTTCCCCACCAGTGTGCCTCCAGCTGTTGCAAAACTACAACTCCCAGCATGCACTGACAGACCGTTTATGCTGGGAGTGTTCGTTTTGTAACAGCTGGAGGCACCCTGGTGGGGAAGCACTGAGTTTATCTGTTCCCTAACACGGCTGTCCTCACCGGTGGGCCTCCAGCTGTGGCAAAATTACAACTCCCAGCATGCACGGTCTCTGAGTCCATGTTGAGAGTTGAAGTTTTGCAACAGCTGGAGGTTTGACCCCCATAAAAATTTAAAACGTCTGGTACGGCACTGTTTGCAAAAAGGAGCCTCCGACTGTTGCAAAACAACAACTTCCAGCATTGCCGGACAGCCATTGACTGTCCAGGCATGCTGGGAGTTTTGCCACAGCTGGAGGCACCCTGTTTTGGAAACACTGCTGTAGGGTATTTATGGTAGCAGAGTCAATTGTAATGCTTGCATCTGGGTCCTCCCCTATGCAAATCTCTAATTTAGTCCTCAAATGCGCATTGCGCTCTCTCACTTTGGAGCCCTGTCATATTTCAAGGAAACGGTTTAGGGACACATATGGGGTATTTCCGTACTCGGGAGAAATTGCGTTACATATTTTGGGGGCTTTTTCTAATTTTACCCCTTATGAAATGGAAAAGTTGGGGTCTACACCAGTATGTTTTTTTACACTAACATGCTGGTGTTGTCCCATACTTTTTATTTTCAAAAAAGACCCCCAAAATTTGTACGGAAATACCCCATATGTGGGCGTACAATGCTCTGCGGATGCACAACAAGGCTCAGGAGTGAGAGCGCAATATGTACATTTGAGGCCTAAATTGGTGATTTGCACAGAGGTGGCTGATAGTTGCAACGGTTCTGACATAAACACACAAAAAAAATACCCACATGTGACCCCATTTTGGAAACTGCATCCCTCATGGAACATAACAAGGGATATAAAAATCTAATTTTTCACGTGAGGTGTTAAGGTTCGCTGTACCCCTTGTTACGTTCCTGGAGGGGTGTCGTTTCCCAAATAGTGTGCCATGTGTTTTTTTTTGTTTTTTTTTGCTGTTCTGACACCATGGGGGCGTGCTAAATGCAACATGCCCCCCAAAAACCATTTCAGCAATATTCACCCTCTAAAATCCCACAGTTGCTCTTTCCCTTTTGAGCCATGTTGTGAGCCCACAGAGCACTTTGCGTCAATATATGAGGTATTTCCATACTCAAGAGAAGTTGGGCTACAAATTTTGTGGGACTTTTTCGCCTAAGAACCCTTACAAAAATGTAAAAAAAAATTGGGCCACATGAACATGTTAGTATAAAAAATGGAAATCTTAATTTTTCTCCTCCACTTTGCTGCTGTTCCTGTGAAACACCTAAAGGGTTAACAAACTTTCTTAATGGCATTTGAATACTTTGAGGGGTGCAGTTTCTACAATGGGGTCATTTGTGGTATATTTCTCACAGAAAGGCCCCTCAAATCCACTTCAGACTTAACTGGTCCCTGAAAAATTCTGATTTTTTATTTTTCGTGAAAAGTTTGAAAAAATGCTGCTATACTTTGAAGCCCTCTAATGTCTTAAAAAAAAATAAAAACATGAAAACTTTACGATGCAAACATAAAGTAGACATATTCGGGGACATTTATCATTGTTGCTTTGGTAATCGAGTTCTGTTGGCATTTTTTTATTGCTTTTGGTTTTGCTTTGTGTGACACATTATTAAACTACCACAGGGGGTTGATAAATTTGGCTTACATAAGCAAAAACCAATAAATCACTTTTGAATACCATTTTTTTTTTTGCACACATAAGCAAAAACCAATAAATGACCACAGAACACAATTTTGCAGCTTTGACATTTTTTATCTATATATATATATATATAATATATATATATATATTATATATATATATATATATATATATAAATATATATAAATATATATATATATATATATATATATATATATATATATATATATATATATATATCTCGTATGTACTCGAGTATAAGCCGACCCGAATATAAGCCGAGGCCCCTAATTTCACCCCAAAATCCCAGGAAAAGTTATTGACTCAAGTATAAGCCTAGGGTGGGAAATACATCATCCCCCCTGTCATCATCCAGACCCCCGTCATTAACACCCCCTTCATCATCACCCTGTCATCATCCCCCCTTCATCATCACCGCCTGTCATCATCCCCCCTTCATCATCACCCTGTCATCATCCCCCCTTCATCATCACCGCCTGTCATCATCCCCCCTTTATCATCACCGCCTGTCATCATTCCCCCTTCATCATCACCGCCTGTCATCATCCCCCCCTTCATCATCACCGCCTGTCATCACCCCCCCTTCATCATCCCCTTGTCATCATCCCACACCCCCCCTTCATCATCCCCTTGTCATCATCCCACACACCCCCCTTCATCATCCCCTTGTCATCATCCCCACCCCCTTCATCATCCCCTTGTCATCATCCCCTTTTCATAATCCCCACCCCCTTCATCATCCCCTTGTCATAATCCCACACACCCCCTTCATCATCCCCTTGTCCTCATCCCCTTGTCGTCATCCCCACTCCCTTCATCATCCCCTTGTCATAATCCCACACCCCCCTTCATCATCCCCTTGTCATCATCCCCTTGTCATCATCCCCACCCCCTTCATCATCCCCGTGTCATAATCCCACACCCCCCTTCATCATCCCCTTGTCATCATCCCCTTGTCATCATCCCCACTCCCTTCATCATCCCCTTTTCATAATCCCACACCCCCCTTCATCATCCCCTTGTCATCATCCCACACCCCCCCCTTTATCATCCCCTTGTCATCATCCCCTTGTCATCAGCCCCCCCCCCCCCCCACCTTCATCATAACCGCTTGTCAATGTCTGATACAGTGGTCTTCTGCGGACCTCCAGAGGTTTCAAAACTACAACTCCCAGCAAGCCCGGGCAGCCATCGGCTGTCCGGGCTTGCTGGGAGTTGTAGTTTTGAAACCTCTGGAGGTCCGCAGGTTGAAGACCACTGCGGCCTTCAATATCATCTAGCCCCCCCTCTCACCCCCTTTAGTTCTGTACTCACATCCGCTCGGCGGGACGGTGCTCCGCTGGTCCGGTGCTGCAGTACTGTCCGGTGGGGAGGTCGTCCGGTGGGATAGTGGTTCCGGGCTGCCATCTTCACCGGGGGGGCCTCTTCTCCGCGCTTCGGGCCCGAAATAGAGGCGTTGCCTTGCCTTGAGATGGCAGCCCGGAACCACTATCCCACCGGACGACCTCCCACCGCACAGTCCTGCAGCACCGGACCAGCGGAGCACCGTCCCGCCGAGCGGAGGTGAGTACAGAACTAAAGGGGGTGAGAGGGGGGGCTGGATGATGTTAAAGGCCGCAGTGGTCTTTAACCTGCGGACCTTCAGAGGTTTCAAAACTACAACTCCCAGCACGCCCGGACAGCCGATGGCTGCCCTGGCTTACTGGGAGTTGTAGTTTTGAAACATCTGGAGGTCCGCAGGCTGAAGACCACTGAGGGCGGAGAGGTCACTCGAATATAAGCCGAGGGGGGTGTTTTCAGCACGAAAAATCGTGCTGAAAAACTCGGCTTATACTCGAGTATATACGGTATGTATGTTTTTTTTTTACCCTTTTTACCACTTTTTTTTTTCCTCTAAATGTACTAACTCATTTTTTGTCTTCTCATTTCAGATCCGTGTATCTTGTGGATTACTTTAGATTCAGGGGAGTGCAGTGATTAGCATTTTTTTGGTTTAATGTTAATAAAATGGTTAATGAGGACTTTTGGGGGAGTGTTTTTTTGGAATACATTTTTTTTAAATGTGATGTTTTTTTTTTAAATATACTTGGCAGGCTTAGTAGTGGAAGCAGTATTATAGACAGAGTCCATTATTAAGCTGAGGCTTAGCATTAGCCCCCAAAACAGCTAGCGCTAACCCCCAATTATTTCCCCGGTACCCACCACCACAGGGGTGCTGGGAGGAGGCGGTACCACCAGGCCCAGAGCCTCAAATATGGCGCTCCTGGGCCTAGGCGGTAACAGGCTGGTGTTATTTAGGCTTGGGAGGGCCAATAACAATGGTCCTTGCCCACCCTGGTAACATCAGGCTGTTGCTGCTTGGTTGGTATTTGGATAAAAATAGGGGGAACCTTATCTTTGTTTTGCATGAATAATTATTAAAAAAAAAAACGCATAGGGTTCCCCCTATTTTTATTTTCAGCAAAATACCAACCAAGCAGCAACAGCCTGATGATACCAGGGTGGGCGAGGACCATTGTTACTGGCCCTCCCCAGCCTAATTAATGCCAGCCCGTTACCGCCTAGGCCCAGGAGCGCCATATTTGATGCTTCGGGCCTATTGGCACCGGCTCTTCCCGGTACCCCTGTGGCGGTGGGTACTGGGGTAATAATTGGAGGTTAGCGCTAGCTGTGTTGGGGGCTAACACTAAGCATAGGCTTAGTAATGGATTCCGTCTATTAGACAGCTTCCACTACTAAGCCTTTTAAGTAGTTAAAAAAAAAACACGTTTCAAAAAAATTTATTCCAAAACAACACTCTCATTAACATTAAACAGGTTTAACCCCTTCAGGACCAAGCCCATTTTGGCCTTAAGGACCAGAGCGTTTTTTGCACATCTGACCACTGTCACTTTAAACATTAATAACTCTGGAATGCTTTTAGTTATCATTCTGATTCCGAGATTGTTTTTTCGTGACATATTCTACTTTAACATGGTGGTAAATTTTTGTGGTAACTTGCATCCTTTCCTTGTGAAAAATCCTAAAATTTGATGAAAAATTTGAAAATTTTGCATTTTTCTAACTTTGAAGCTCTCTGCTTGCAAGGAAAATGTATATTACAAATAAAAAAAAAATTTTATTCACATATACAATATGTCTACTTTAAGTCTGCATCATAAAAGTGACAAGTTTTTACTTTTGGAAGACACCAGAGGGCTTCAAAGTTCAGCAGCAATTTTCCAATTTTCACAAAATTTTCAAACTCACTATTTTTCAGGGACCAGTTCAGGTTTGAAGTGGATTTGAAGGGTCTTCATATTAGAAATACCCCACAAAAGACCCATTATAAAAACTGCACCCCCCAAAGTATTCAAAATGACATTCAGTCATCATTTTAACCCTTTAGGTGTTTCACAGGAATAGAAGCAAAGTGAAGGAGAAAATTCACAATCTTAATTTTTTACACTCGCATGTTCTTGTAGACCCAATTTTTGAATTTTTACAAGGGGTAAAAGGAGAAAATGTATACTTATATTTGTAGCCCGATTTCTCTCGAGTAAGCACATACCTCATATGTCTATGTAAAGTGTTTGGCGGGCGCAGTAGAGGGCTCAGAAGGGAAAGAGCGATAAGGGAATTTTGGAGGGTAAGTTTTTCTGAAATGGTTTTTGGGGGGCATGTTGCATTTAGGAAGCCCCTATGGTGCCAGAACAGCAAAAAACCCTCACATGGCATACCATTTTGGAAACTAGACCCCTTGAGGAACATAACAAGGAATAAGGTGAGCCTTAATACCCTACAGGTGTTTCACGACTTTTGCATATGTAAATTTTTTTTTAGATTTTTCACTAAAATGTGTGTTTCCCCCCAAATTTCACATTTTTCCAAGGGTTAATAGCAGGAAATACCCCCCAATATTTGTAACCCCTTCTCTTCTGAGTATGGAGGTACCCCATAAGTTGACCTGAAGTGCACTATGGGCGAACTACAATGCTCAGAAGAGAAGGAGTCATATTTGGCTTTTTGAGAGCAAATTTTGCTCGGGGGGCATGTCGCATTTAGGAAGCCCCTATGGTGCCAGAACAGCAAAAAAAAAAAAAAAAAACACATGGCATACCATTTTGGAAACTAGACCCCTTGAGGATTGTAATAAGGAATAAAGTGAGCCTTATTACCCCACAGGTGTTTCACGACTTTTGCATATGTAAAAAAAATATATATAATTTTTCCACTAAAATGTGTGTTTCCCCCCAAATTTCAAATTTTTGCAAGGGTTAATAGCAGGAAATACTCCCCAATATTTGTAACCCCTTCTCTTCTGATTATGGAGGTACACCATAAGTTGAACTGAAGTGCACTATGGGCGAACTACAATGCTCAGAAGAGAAGGAGCCATATTTGGCTTTTTGAGAGCAAATTTTGCTCGGGGGGCATATCGCATTTAGGAAGCCCCTCTGGTGCCAGAACAGCAAAAAAAAAAACAAATGGCATACCATTTTGGAAACGAGACCCCTTGAGGAACGTAACAAGGGGTACAGTGAGCATTTGCCCCCCACTGGTGTCTGACAGATCTTTGTAACAGTGGGCTGTACAAGTTTTCATTTTCACGGACCACTGTTCCAAAGATCCGTCAGACACCTGTGGGGGGGGGGGGGTAAATTCTCACTGCACCCCTCATTACATTTCGTGAGGGGTGTCGTTTCCGAAATGGGGTCACATGTGGGGTTTTGTTTTTTTTGCGTTTGTCAAAACCGCTGTAACAATCAGCCACCCCTGTGCAAATCACCTCAAATGTACATGGTGCGCTCTCCCTTCTGGGCCTTGTTGTGCGCCCCCAGAGCACTTTGCGCTCACATATGGGGTATCTCTGTAGTCAGGAGAAATTGCGTTACAAATTTTGGGGGGCTTTTTTCCCTTTTACCTCTTCTGAAAATGTATAGGGCAACATCAGCATGTTAGTGTAAAAAATCAAAAATTTTTACACTAACATTCTGGTGTAGACCCCAACATTTCCTTTTCATGAAGGGTTAAAGAAGAAAAAGCCCCCCAAACCTTGTAACGCAATTTCTCCCGAGTACGGCGATACCCCATATGTCGCCCTAAACTGTTGCCTTGAAATACGACAGGGCTCCAAAGTGAGAGCACCGTGGGCATTTGTGGCCTAAATTAGGGATTTGCATAGGGGTGGACATAGGGGTATTCTACGCCAGTGATTCCCAAAAAGGGTGCCTCCAGCTGTTGCAAAACTCCCAGCATGCGTGGACAGTCAACGGCTGTCCGGCAATACTGGGAGTTGTTGTTTTTCAACAGCTGGAGGCTCTGCTTTTGAAACAGTGGCGTACCAGAGGGGGAGGGGGGGCTTATTGGGGGAGGGGGGCTGTGTAGGGGTATGTGTATATGTAGTGTTTTTAACTTTTAATTTTATTTTGTGTTAGTGTAGTGTAGTGTAGTGTTTTTAGGGTACAGTCACATGCGCGGGGGATTACAGCGAGTTTCCCGGCGCAAAATTTGCTGCATCTCAAGATGCGAGAAAACCACTGTAAAGGCCTCGCCCATGTGAATGTACCCTGTACATTCACAGGGGGGGGGGGGGGGGGGGTGCACCAGCTGTTGCAAAACCACAACTCCCAGCATGCATGGTCTGTTAGTGCATGCTGGGAGTTATAGTTTTGCAATAGCTGGAGGCACACAGGTTAGGAAACACTGAGTTACAAACAGACAATGTTTCCCAACCAGTGTGTCTCCAGTTGTTGCAAAACTACAACTCCCAGCATGCCCAGACAGCTGAAGGGCATGCTGGGAGTTGTAGTCCGGCAACATCTGAAGGGCTAGATGTTGCTGAACTAAAACTCCCAGCATGCCTGGACAGTCAGTGCATACTGGGAGTTGTAGTTTTGCAACAGCTGGAAGAGCACAGATTGGAGACCATTATACAATGGTCTCCAAACTGGGGCCCTCCAGATGTTGCAAAACTACAACTCCCAGCATGCCCAGACAGCCAAAGGCTGTCTAGGCATGCTGGGAGTTGTAGTTTTCAGACTCCTAGAAGCAGCAGTGAAGATCTTCACTGCTGCTTCTGAGGACCATATACTTACCTGCCGGTCCCGTCGCTGCTTGTCCACGTGGCCGGTCCTGCCGCTGCTCCTCGGTCCCGCCAGGTAAGGCCGCCGGTCCCCTGATGTTCCCCCCCTATGCCGCAGGTCCCCGCGAGCCCCCGCAGCCATCGTCCCCCGTTCTGCCCGACTTCCATGGGCGGGCAGTGCGGGGGATCTGAACTTTCACCCCAGATCACTGTGATTGGTCCACAGGGACCAATCACAGTGATCGCTGACCAGGACCATCAATGGATGGTCCTGGGGGTGAAGCAGAAGTTGTCCCCTGCTGGAAACAGCGGGACTTCTGCCAGTTAACTCGTGCGATGCTGCGCATCGCCGGGTTAACTGATTGTCATTTATAAACGCCGGGATGCGCGGACGCACTGCACAACCCGGCGTTTATATATGACATTCTGCGGGAAGGGGTTAAAAAAGACGCTGGTCATTGAAGCAGTCCACCAAATCCGAAGTAGTCCACAGGATACATGGATCTGAAATGAGGAGAAAAAAAGAAAAATAGGTTAATACATTTATTGTCACCCGTCCGCGCCTGACTACAACTCCCAGCATGCCCTTACAGTAAGAGCATGCTGGGAGTTGTAGGGGGGGTGACAATCTCCGGCACCACATGACTACAACTCACAGCATGCCCTTACAGTAAGGATATGCTGGGAGTTGTAGTCATGTGATGCGGGAGATTGTTACCCCCCCCCCCCCACGCACACACTACAACTCCCAACATATCGTTATTGTAAGGACATGCTGGGAGTTGTATTTGTGCCGCAGAGGGCAGGTGACAGGCTTGTCACCTGCCCCCCTACAACTCCCAGCATGCCCTTACAGTAAGGATATGCTGGGAGTTGTAGTGTGTGTGTGTGTGTGGGGGGGGGGGGGTGCGGGGGTAACCATCTCCCGCACCACATGACTACAACTCCCAGCATATCCTTACTGTAAGGGCATGCTGGGAGTTTTAGGGGGGCAGGTGAAAAGCCTGTCACCTGCCACACAACTACAACTCCCAGCATGTCCTTACAGTAAGGGCATGCTGGGAGTTGTAGTCATGTGGTGTGGGAGATTGTCACCCCCCCCCCCTACAACTCCCAGCATGCTCTTACTGTAAGGGTATGCTGGGAGTTGTAGTTTTGCGGCAGGGGGGCAGGTGACAAGCTTGTCAACCCCCCCCACGCACACAACTCTCCCAGCATGCCCTTCCTGTAAGGACATGCTGGGAGTTGTAGTCGTGCCAGCCAGAGAAGCGGGTGGTAATGCGCTCCGCTCCTTGGCTGCAGTGATCAGAGAATCACTGTAATTTCATATTTCCTGTCGTCACGTGACACGGGACCCAGCGGGAAATTTGAAATTACACCAAACTCCGCGGCGCTGTAGTAAGGAGCCCGGGCTGACATAACACTGCAGCCGCCCGGGACTCCCTAAGCCAGGCAGGGAGATGTGCAGAAGCCGTCCCTGCCATCTCTCGGTGTGTACCGCAGTGCTGAGGGATGACAGGGACGGCACCTACACATCTCCCTGACGGCTGTGGGAGTCCCGTGGGGGGCTGCTGAGTGAGGTTAGCCCGGGCACCTTACCACGGTGCCGCAGGATATCTTAGGAGCCCGGGAGGGTGCAGACTGATGCCAGCCCGTCTCCTTTTAACATCTAGCGGAGCCGCGGAGCTTTTAGTCCCTAATGTAATATCAAATTTCCCGTGATTGGCTGCTCGGTCCTGGCCAATTACGGGACCCAGCGGGAAATATGAAATTACATTAAGGGAAATAGAAACTCCACTGCGCCGAGGTTTGTTAAAAGGAGCCCAGGCTGGAATCAGTCTTCAGCCGCCCGGGTTCCTCCGATTCTATCCCCGCTACCCTAATACAATGATGGGGATGGGGACACTGCTTTATATAACCCCCACCCCCCTTGTCTTCCACCTGCCCGCGCCGCACATTGTCCGCCCGCTACAATACTACAACTCCCAGCATGCCCTCACTGTATGGACATGCTGGGAGTTGTAGTCTTGCAACAGGTAGCAGACAGATGGGAGATGTGCAGCGCAGGCGGGTGGGAAACAAGGGGGGGATGTCATTATGTTAGGGTAGCGGGGTTAGAATCAGACAGAGCTGGGCGGCTGCAGAGTGATGCCAGCCCGGGCTCCTTTGTACAGTTGCAATATATTTCCCGCTGGAGCTGTGATCACGGCTGCCAGCGGGAAATATAAAATTTGCTCTCAAAAGCCGTTTTGTGTGCCAGCTCCGAGCTGGCTTATATTTATGCAGTTTTTGAGGGCTTGCGACTTTTTATGCGACTTTCGCACTTGATAAATCCCTGACCACTGAAAAGTAAAAAAAAAAATTTACTTTCGTATGCTTTTTTGTAGCTTTTTGCTTACAGCCAAAAGTCGCACAAAAAATTGCTTAAGTGCTAATGCGACTTTTTCTGCGACTTTTGTAAGCAAAAAAAGAGCTCTAAATCCCTTGATAAATGTCCCCCATTGTATTTGTGAATCAATATATAATTTGGAATGTCCATTTTCCTTACAGGCAGAAAAATGCTAAATTTTCTATATTTTGGGATTTTTCAACAAGAAAAGATTCAAGTAACGACAAAAATTACCACTATGTTAAAGTAGAATATGTCACGAAAAAACAATCTCAGAATAAGAATGAAAAGTAAAAGCATCTCAGAGTTATTCATATATAAAGTGACAGTGGTCAGATTTGCAAAAATTTTATTTTATTTAAAAAAAAATTTTTTTTTTGTAAAATGGGAAAAGAGGGGGAATTCATTTTTTTAAACATATTTGGTAGAATAGTCTGAATGACTAAAATATAACGTTAATGACTCCATACGGTGAACGACATAAAACATAAAAATAACAAAGTCCAATGCTGAATTGTGATCACATCCCGGAAAAAAAAAAAAAAAGGAATAAAAAGTCATCAAAAATCACATATACACAAATGTGGTACCGATGAAAACAACAAATCACAGATTAAGTGCCCATACAAGCCCGTACGTTTTCAGAAAAACGTACTCTCCAAAATCCCCTTGTCGCTCTTTCCCTTCTGAGCCCTCTACTGCGCCCGCCGAACACTTTACATAGACATATGAGGTATGTGCTTACTCGAGAGAAATCGGGCTACAAATATAAGTATACATTTTCTCCTTTTACCCCTTGTAAAAATTCAAAAATTGGGTCTACAAGAACATGCGAGTGTAAAAAATGAAGATTGTGAATTTTCTCCTTCACTTTGCTTCTATTCCTGTGAAACACCTAAAGGGTTAAAATGATGACTGAATGTCATTTTGAATACTTTGGGGGGTGCAGTTTTTATAATGGGGTCTTTTGTGGGGTATTTCTAATATGAAGACCCTTCAAATCCACTTCGAAACTGAACTGGTCACTGAAAAATAGTGAGTTTGAAAATTTTGTGAAAAATTGGAAAATTGCTGCTGAACTTTGAAGCCCTCTGGTGTCTTCCAAAAGTAAAAACTCGTCACTTTTATGATGCAAACATAAAGTAGACATATTGTATATGTGAATAAAAATTTTTTTTATTTGTAATATACATTTTCCTTACAAGCAGAGAGCTTCAAAGTTAGAAAAATGCAAAATTTTCTAATTTTTCATCAAATTTTAGGATTTTTCACAAGGAAAGGATGCAAGTTACCACAAAAATTTACCACCATGTTAAAGTAGAATATGTCACGAAAAAACAATCTCGGAATCAGAATGATAACTAAAAGCATTCCAGAGTTATTAATGTTTAAAGTGACAGTGGTCAGATGTGCAAAAAACGCTCTGGTCCTTAAGGCCAAAATGGGCTTGGTCCTGAAGGGGTTAAAGATCACAACCCCACAAAATCCATATGATGGCTTATTTTTTGCACGTATACCATTGACTGTGCGGTTTAATTAACTATATATTTTTATAATTCTGACATTTCTGCATGCGGCGATACCATATATGTTTATTTACACAGTTTTTGGATTTTTTTTTTACGGAAAAAGGGGGGTGATTCAAGCTTTTTTCACTTTTTTTTTCAATGTTATAGCTCCCATAGGGAGCTATAACACTGCACACACTGATCTTTTACATTGATCAATGGTTTCTCATAGGAAACCATTGATCAATGATTCTGCCACTTGACTGCTCATACCTGGATCTCAGGCACTGAGCAGTCATTTGGCGTTCGGACAGTGATCAAGTTGAACGCTGCATCTAAAGGGTTAATAGCGCGCGAAACCACGATCAGTGCTGCTCGCTATTAGCCTCGGCTCCCGGCTGTTGTTAGGGGCCTGGCCCGACCCGCTATGACGCTGGGCCACGGCGTGGCCCCGCATTATAGAAAGGTGGTGGGCGGAGGGCGTATAGGTATGCCCTCCGTCCCCAACAGGTTAAAGGAGATCTTTAGTGCTTATAACTTATACCCCAACCTAAGGATAGGGGATGAGTTATAAATCGCGGGGGGGTCCGGGCACTGGGGCCCCCCGCGATCTCCTGTATGGGGCCGTGGCAATGAACAGGAAAGGGGGCATTCTGTTCCCGCATGACGCGGCAGCCGGCACGCCCTTCCATGACTCCCATAGAAATACATGGAGGGGCGTGCCCGCTGCCGCGTCAAGCGGGGATGGAACACCCCCTTTCCTGTACATAACTGTGGCACCGTACAGAAGATGGCGGGGGGCCCGATCGCTCGTACCCCCCAGTGATCTATAACTTATACCCTATCCTTAGGATGGGGGATAAGTTATAAGCACTACAGATCTTCTTTAAATGTGAGTGCAGGTGCAGTGACCATGCCGGCGTATAAGATGACTTGGCGTATAAGACGACCCCCAACTTTGCCGTGCTGGGAGTTGTAGTTTCACAACAGCTGGAGGCACCCTGGTTTTTAGTATACAGTATTAGTTTTTACTTGCTCTGGCCGGCCCCCGCCTGCAGCTACACACAGGAGCCCGCCCGGGCAGATAGTCAGAAGTTTTCCTATCCCGGACCTCAATACCCGGCGTATAAGACGACCCCCGGCTTTTCAGAAGAAAATTTGGGGTTAAAAAGTCGTCTTATACGCCGGGATATACGGTATTTATATATTTTTAACCCCTTCAGGACAGGTTTTTTCATTTTTGCACTTAGTTTTTACCTCCTCACCTTCTTAAAATCATAACACTTTCAATTTTCTACATACAGAGTCCTATAAGGGCTGTTTTTTTGTGCCACCTATTGTACTTTGTAATGACATCAATCATTTCACCACAAAATCTACGGAAAAACTAGGGGGGAAAAAAAAACTCCATTCTGATTTTTTTTTTTTAGGGGGTTCAGATTCTACACACTGCACTTTTCGGTAAAAATGACACCTTATATATATTCTGTAGATCCATACGATTAAATTGATACACAGCTTATTAAGGTTTGATTTTGTTTTACTTCTGTTAAAAAAAAATCATTACTTTTACACCAAAATTAGTACGTTTAAAATTGTCCTCTTCTGACCTCTATAACTTTTTTTTTATTTTTCCGTATACAGCAAACAATTAGCCCTCATACAGTTTAAAACATACTTATATTGTTCAAAAAGTTAGATATTTTTTTGAAGCAGTACAAAAAGAGTAAAGCGTTTACCCAAGCATTGACCCTCAGTATAAAAAGAACATGTCAGTGAATAAAAACGAAAACCCTCAAAAGTTGCCAAATTGTGGTTTTCTTTTCAATTTCCAGCCGTAAATAATATATATATATTTTTTTATAGTACCGTACATTTTATGTTACCGTACATTACAAAGTACAGTTGGTCGCAAAATAAACAACAACTCATATTGGTCTTTGGGTGGAAAATTAAAAGATTTATGGCTCTTAGAAGGGGAGGAGGAAAAAATGAAAATGTAAAAATGAAAATGTCCTTTGTCCTCAAGACCAAAAAGGGCTGTGACCCTGAAGGGGTTAAAACTGTAATCTTCAAATCCTTTGTAAACCCCCAGTATAACTGTACATAGTGTAAGTAAAGTACAGTACAGCCATTACAATGGATACACATACACGTGATGTCATCTGCTGTGACATCACACATCAAAGAGACTTTCTCCAGGGTAGAATCCAATCCCTAACACTTATTTCCTCGGTTCGGCGGGTGAACACGTTCTCCTACTAGACCTGCGCTTATTTTGCAAATTGAAGAGAATTTTGTCTATTTAGGCAAAAGGATCCTGTAAGGACGGCGACCATGAAGCTAAGAGGTAGGAATAATGAAAACTTCCAAAATTTCTGTTTAAAAATGGATTTAACATGAATGTATTAGTGTAAAGTTAATATAGTAGAGTGCAGTAAAGTTACTGATGTTCTCTTGTACAGTCTATCCTGGGTGGCTTTAAAGGGGGGCTTCCCCAGCGTTCGGCACATTTTGTTCCAAACGCTTGGAGCGGGCGGCGGGGGTTGTGACATTAGGGCCACGCCCCCTCAATGTAAGTCTATGGGAAGGTTGTGGTGTTACCTCACGAGGGGCGTGGCCGTGAAGTTGCGACCCTGTCGAATGCTGAATGAACGCTGGGTGCTGCACAGAGATCGCTGGGGTACCAGCTGCGGGACCCCTGCAATCAGACATCTTATCCCCTATCCTTTGGATAGGGGATAAGATGTCTAGAGGCAGAGTACTCCTTTAAGTCTCTTACAGCAATTGAGCAAATGTTTATTCCTGTGAGATAAATGATTTCAGTTTGTGAATCAATGCTTTAAGTATTTTGCCTTCTAAAAGAAAACATGGGAAACTACTCTGATATTAGTGAAATAATATAATAATAGTAGTAATATAATTATAATAACAATGTTTTAGTCACACATAAGTTTAAAAAAAGCTTCATACAGTGACAATACAGTGATCCATGACATCTAATCTTCTAGCATATAGCCTATAAAATATTGATAGTTTGCCGTATAAATTATAGTTTTAACAAAAAAAGTATATATATGTATATATATATATATACATATATATGAACATATGTATTTACATATATATATACATAAATAAATGAATGAATATAGGTCTAATATATTGTATCCTGTCGCTATTTTGCAGATATCCCAGTTCTCTCGGTGCCTGTCGTGTGTCTCATACATTACGTGACGAGTTTCCTTTGGCGGTATACTAACCTATATCATTATAAGGTCACTCCACCATATTATGAGATCCATAAAATACCTGGGAAGAAGATTAAGCACCGTGGTCAGCGAGCAGATGTGGCTATTGACATGGCTTTAGGTGACAATTCAGACCCACATGAATCCAGGCACAGCGATCATGTGACAGTCACCATGGAGGATAACCAGATGGATTTACCAACAACCTCTGAAGATGCCTCGGAGCCCAAAGTGTCTTGGCTGCAGCGGACTTGGCAATATGCTAAAAGCAAACTGAAGTGGCCCAATTATGTATCCAATGTTTGGGTTGGAGCATGGGCCATGGCCAAGCGGACAGTAACCGGCATGATGACCACATTCAAGATGCCATTTTACTTCCTACATACACAGCTAAGAAGTATTACAGCAAAGGCCATTGACGATCAATGTGAACCAATTTAACAAGACGGCTGATTGGGTCACACAAGATCTACATATGGTTTGGGGTGGGGGTGGGGAGGAGCCCGAAATGCAGCCACCTCCACGTGGTGGGCTCTGGGTCACTTGATACATTAACAAGTGAGCGAGGAGCTGCATAATTCAAGGCACATTTCCCATATAGGACATACAGCTTGTAATGGAGACAGAAGATATTGACCACCTAGAGATACATTTTGCACATAAGTGGGAAAACAAGCCCCCCTATTGGATGATTAAGGAATCAGAGATATGTAGAAGGGGAGAGGTGGATTCCCAGGAATGGAGGATGACAATATATCTCTAGCATAATATCTCTGGATAAGTGGATATGGTGGAAACAGTATCATTATTACAATTATTTTTAACCCCTTAAGGACCTGCAATGTAAATGTACATTTGCATTGCCATCTTCTGGGATCACCACGTCTCTGGATGCGGTGATTGGACTGGGATGGCTGTTGTTATCTAAAAGCAGCCACCTCGGCATATCGCCCAGGGGGGGGGGTCCCGGGAATCCCCCCTTGGCGGCAATCGCTGTGATTCGTCAGTCAATACTGACCGGTGAATCACGGCTTTTCCAGGCCAAATGGGTCACTGGTGACCAAGGAAATATGGGTGATTGGTGCTGTCCGAGACAGCACCAATCACCATTGCCCAGCAGGAGTGAGGTGGCACTGGTGCCACCTCACGATCATGGTGATTGGTCGGCTGAGACCAGCTGAAGAATCACGGCATCTTCTGGGCTGTCCTGACGGCACCCGTTCCACCCCTAGTCTGGAGGGCGAGAGCGGGTACCGACCATGTAGTGTGCAGCGGCGGGGATAGCATACTGGCGGTGGCAGGAAATGACTGGCAGCAGCAGCAGGAGGTGAGGCCTGTGTGCCTCCTACTGTTTCATAACTACAATTCCCAGCATGCACAGCCAAAGGGCATGCTGGGAGTTGTAGTTATGTAACAGCTGGAGATACCCTGGTTGGGAAACACTGTGCTGTACAGATGAAGTGGGGCCAGTATGAGAATAGCTCTTAGTGTAAGATTATATGGGAATGGTCCTAACCTTTGAAGTGGGAACTTGCACTTAATGCAGATTCCATTTCTTTGGAGCCAAAAGCAACACGAGTTGTGTGTCTCATCTTGCTCCTCCGCTGCTGCTGAAGCCTTCCTCATCTATGCCGTCTGCAGAGTTTTTGTGATCTGGAGTATTGTTATTGGAAGTCTCCTTGGAAGCTCTGGAAGACGGATATCATGGTAGAGACGTCTGTGCTGAGAAACAAAGTTCCCGAAAAAACTTTTTGAAGGAGATTTATCTTTTTTTTTTTTTTTTACTTACTTTTTCTTACATGCGACCTATCAAAAAGTCATACGACCTTGATAAATAAATTGCACGTAAGCAAAACCCGGGAAACCCACTTGCAAAAGCATTTTTTTAAATCAGAAAAGTAGATAAAGTTCCTTATCTACCCTTTATTACCAGTAGTGTTTCTAGAGAGTGACGGGGAAGGGGGGGGGGGAGGGGGGTTGGGGCGTACTGCATTGGATGAAGCTGTATTGCTTTTTTTTTTAAAGGAAAATTTTAGTGCCACATATGGGTTATTTACGTAGTCTGTAAAAATCTTACACAACTATTTTGTGCCTTATTCTATTTTAACACAACATTTTCAAATTTAGTGGGTACGCCAGCATGTACGTGTCCTACAATTAACAAGGTGTGCAGTGTGTATTTTTAACCTTAAAATTAATAGAGTTGTTATATAATTAAAGTTTTCTATAATTAACATTAACCTTTGTGCTCTCCCGGTACAGGACCGGTCCTGTACCATCCTTAAGTCCCCTCAGGAAGAGTCCCTTAGGTCCATAGGGCTCTCCTGCAGCGCTCCCCCCTTGTTGTCTCATAAATGCAGTGTATATTCATTATGTGTTTTTATAGTTCATATGTATAAAGTTGTACAGTTTGTATAAAATGCATAGGACCTTCCTTGGTCATGTGATCTACTGTCATGTGATATACCCAGAGTTCCATGGGCACAGGAGCTCCAAGCATTAGCAACCAATGGGCTTTTGTCCAGCCCCCTAGTATATAAGTGGCTGTAGTCTCTATACTCTCTCTTATCTCTTGGACTCAAAAGGAAGCACAAAGTCCTGTATACTACAAATTCATCTCATCAAGGCCAAAGCCTAAAGAAATGCAGCCACTTTTAAAACGTAAGTTACAATTCTCTCTACAAATCCAGTGACTACTCCTCAGCTAAGGAATATATCAGTAGCACAATGGTCTGCCTAAATATCTCAATAATAACAAGTCCAAGCAAACATGTGAGGTGTCCTGTGTCACGGTTGCCTCTGAAGGAACTGCATAATTGTAAAGACTGTTCCCTAAACATTTCAAGTAAAAGTTCCAGTTTATTCAGAATCCTTGCTGTGGACATTCCTTTATTACAAACCATTTTTGGGTTGGTTGACGGCGGTTACTATACCGGAATAACCACATACTCGCGTCACGAACACTAAGGGGTTAACAACATCTTGCCCCCAGGATTTATACCACCTGCTACATACTGCAACACCCCAGTCACCACATTTCTTTTGGCGTCCTACGAACAGGATACGGGTGTGTGCCTTTAATAATTCAGCCACCCAGGCCACCCACAATGAAAAACGGGTGTATGCCGTGATTGCAAGTGCCACTAGTCATCCCCCTGTGCAGGAATATGTATAGAAAACTGTCCAGGATTGTCGCAATCCGCGACCGAAATTACGCCCAAAAGTGTACAGGACATTGTTGCTGAAATTGTGCTTTGCCGGGGTGCTAGAAAAAGTAAGGGGGAGGTGAAGAATATTGTATTGTGGCCATGGGTAAGATTAGGAACGAAGCCATGTTACGTGCTTCAGTACAAAAGTACCTGAAGTCTCCTCAGCGGCCAATTTGAGTATGTTCCTGTTTTCATAATATGTGCCCTACTATTTGGTCCCATTACCCTGATGGGTTTGTTCTTACCTTCTTTGTTTCTTGCTCCTTTGAATTGTTTTATTGTATTGTAAAACTTAATGAAATGATCTAATTAAAAAAAAAAATACCTGAAGGGGTTAAGGAAGAACCCAAGAAGCGCGCCAAGATGTCCCATGCTGGATATCATGTAGCAGCGTCTATGCCGAAGTGGAACTGTTGTCTGACTTCCTGTGGGACAGGAAGTCAGAGCTGCACCAATGACGTCCTTCCGGCCGGCCGGCATTTTGTTGAAGCCTCTTATAAAAGGCACCATGCGGCCATCCCTCTTCAGTCCGGAAATGGCAGAGAGGTGTACAGACATGGCGCAGCCCACCAGAGCACGTGAAGAGAGCAACAAGATGGCTGCGGAGCAGCGGAAAGTTACAGTGGCTGCAGCGCAGCTGTTCCATGACCTAGCTGACCATTTGCAGCAATTGCCCCTTGGGGCCGAGGAGGCCTGCAAGCTGCCCCCGCTTCCAGAGGACGATGAATGGCAAGCTACCCCAAAAAGGGGATCACCACAGTCTTCAGCAGCAGCATCGCCGGTGAGATTGTTCCCTCGCCACAGATCCTGGGCGGAGATTGCAACCGAGGAGTCAGATGTAAGTACGCCGGCCGAGGCCGCATTTTCTACGCCTTCAGCCCCGACAGGGAACCCCCAGGGCAGAAGTCTGTTCCAGTTAGAGCACGCTCACAGTCACCCCTTCTCCTTCAATGGGTGTTCGGCGACGAGCCAGAGTTTGTCCCGTACTTGTGGGACCATGTCCTTCCCCTGCCAGGGAAGTCCCATCCACCAGTTCCCACAGTACAGGCTGAGAGAGCCCGCAGAGAGGCCGAAATAGCCAGCATCATTGAGAAATTAAAAGCCCAGCACAGAGAGAGGTATGGGCCTAAGCAGTTGCCCTATGAAGTACAAGTAGAGCAGCAGCAGGATACTAAAAGGCTGGAAGCCCTCTATATAAGCAAGTTGGACTATCCACAAGTGGGTGAGCCACCTTTGGAGCGCCGACTCGCCACAGTTATAAAATTTGATAAAGTACGTGGCTTTGGCACCCTCCAAGACTGCCAGCATGGAGGAACCATGCTAGTAAATAGGAAAGTCGTTCAGCGGGACTGCCTGCCTCCAGCACTCCACTCCTTAGAAGCAGGGGAGATAGTGGAATATACCCCGGTAAAAAGTCTGCGGGGAGAATGGGCGGCAGCCATAACCAGGCCCAAGAATCCCACTCAAATACCCTTTACGTATTTTCCGTCGGACGACTGGGACATAGATCCCCATTGAATTCGGCCGATAAGGTGGAAGAAGAAATGTATTTGTCCGAGGCGCCCATCATGGCTCCTAAATTTATGAGGAGAGAGAGAAAAGGAAAAAAGGGGGGAGGCTCAAGCTAAATGTAAAGCATAACACAAAAGGGTGCTATCTGGCTCATAAAACAATAAGCACAATAATAACCAGACTAAATAGCCATAAAGGATGCATACCCAATATCATATAATGCAAGAAAATGTAAACTTTATTATAACACATATGACACAAAGTAAGGAAAAACACTCTAAAAACACTTAAAAAGGCTCAGAAGAGCCGCACTACAACAGTGGGACCAATTGTGGTCACCACAGGACATGGGAAGAAAAATGAAAGGGACCCCTCCTGTCACTCACCAAATAAGTAACAATAAAACACAAATGACAAAAAAGGGCAATGACAAATGGGCTTCTTTATTGGACATGGGCTTACTGGGACACTTTCCCTCCTTCCTCCGTCTGTGGATCGTCCACTGTGTTTGTATATTAGTGTACTGAGTATTACATTCTTGCACCTGCTTCCCTGAGTAACATTCATCGCATTGTACCATTTACCATTTGGGGACTGGCATGCACAGTTTGTTGACTGTCCACTACTTTTTTGTCATTTGTGTTTTATTGTTACTTATTTGGTGAGTGACAGGAGGGATCCCTTTCATGTTTCTTCCCATGTCCTGTGGTGACCATAATTCGTCCCACTGTTGTAGTGTGGCTCTTCTGAGCCTTTTTAAGTGTTTTTAGAGTGTTTTCCTTGCTTTGTGTCATATGTGTTATAATAAAGTTTACATTTTCTTGCATTATATGATATTGGGTATGCATCCTTTATGGCTATTTAGTCTGGTTTTTATTGTGTAAATTTATGAGGAGGTCCAGTCCTGAATCTTCACTTACAGAAAATGTGCCCAGGCGTACTCCCCCAGAGGAGGTGAGGCCTAACCAACGGGCACCAACTTATGTGCCTAGGCCTACTCCACGCCGGAGGTGAGGCCTAATCAGCATGCACCGACCGATGTGCCGTGGCCTACTCCACCTAAGGAAGTGTGGCCGAACCAGCTGGCACCTACAGCTGTACCAGCGGCATCAGTCTCTGAAGTCAATGTGGTGGTCAATGTTAATCCGACCATAACACAGTCCTGGCTGACCAATGTAGCCTGGAGGGAAACCCAACCTCGTGCTCCCAGATATATATCACAAAGCAGGAAGCACACCGACAGGCGAGGTTGGGAAGCAAGAAGAACCAATTTCAAATTTTTTGCATTCTACTAAATGTGTGGTACACTAATACCTTCTTTATTGTTTCAGGTTATCATTATCCGCAACAGTTCAAGTCAAGTGCCTGGCAGGACTGTGCAAAGAAGTTTCACCATTTGTAAAGTAACCATTTTCGTAAGTTTGTGCCCGGCTCTGGCCGAGAGACTCCTTGCCCTAGGAGATCCTATTAAGTCTTGTGCCCAGCTATAGCCATGATCCTAACCAAAGACTCCATAATGTAGGTGGATTGCTGAGCCTTACATGCACGTTATTGTATATGTGATAAAAGTAATATATATTTTGTGCACTATTTGGCACTCAAAAATATCAGGTAAATTTAACCTGACCATCTTAATTATTTGCTGCTGGTATTTAACCTTTGTGCCTACAAGCAACAAAAGTTATGTTCACCTAAAATGTAATAAAATGTAAATGGTATCACGATTCGGCTGGCTGGAGGTGGATCCTCTGTGCCAGAGAGGGATTGGCGTGGACCGTGCTGGTGGACCGGTTCTAAGTTGCTACTGGTATTCACCAGAGCCCGCCGCAAAGCGGGATGGTCTTGCAGCGGCGGTAGCAACCAGGTCGTATCCACCAGCAACGGCTCAACCTCTCTGACTGCTGAAGATAGGCGCGGTACAAGGGAGTAGACAAGAGCAAGGTCGGACGTAGCAGAAGGTCAGGGCAGGCAGCAAGGATCGTAGTCAGGGGCAACGGCAGGAGGTCTGGAACACAGGCTAGGAACACACAAGGAAACGCTTTCACTGGCACAATGGCAACAAGATCCGGCGAGGGAGTGCAGGGGAAGTGAAGTATAAATAGGGAGTGCACAGGTGAACAAACTAATTAAGCCAGCTGCGCCAATCAGTGGCGCAGTGGCCCTTTAAATTGCAGAGACCCGGCGCGCGCGCGCCCTAAGGAGCGGGGCCGCGCGCGCCGGGACAAGACCGACGGAGAGCGAGTCAGGTACGGGAGCCGGGATGCGCATCGCGAGCGGGCGCCTCCCGCAACGCGAATCGCATCCCGGCTGAGAGAGGTATTGCAGCGCACCCGGTCAGCAGGTCTGACCGGGGTGCTGCAAATGCGAGGATGATGCGAGCGCTCCGGGGAGGAGCGGAGACCCGGAGCGCTCGGCGTAACAGTACCCCCCCCCCCCTTGGGTCTCCCCCTCTTCTTGGAGCCTGAGAACCTGAGGACAAGACTTTTGTCTAGGATGTTGTCCTCAGGTTCCCAGGATCTCTCTTCTGGACCACAGCCTTCCCAATCCACCAAGAAATTTTTTTTCCCTCTGACCGTCTTGGAGGCCAGAATCTCCTTCACGGAGAAGACGTCAGAAGAACCGGAAACAGGAGTGGGAGAAACAAGTTTGGGAGAGAAGCGGTTAATGATGAGTGGTTTAAGGAGAGAGACATGGAAGGCATTGGGAATACGAAGAGAAGGAGGAAGAAGGAGTTTGTAAGAGACAGGGTTAATCTGGCACAAGACTTTGAAAGGACCAAGATAGCGTGGTCCCAGTTTGTAACTGGGGACACGAAAGCGGACATATTTAGCGGAGAGCCATACCTTGTCTCCGGGAGCAAAAATGGGGGGAGTTCTTCTTTTCTTATCGGCAAACCTTTTCATGCGGGATGAAGCCTGTAAAAGAGAATTTTGGGTCTCTTTCCATATGGTGGAAAGATCACGAGTCACTTCATCCACAGCGGGCAAACCAGAGGGCAAGGGAGTAGGGAGGGGGGGAAGAGGGTGACGGCCGTACACCACGAAAAATGGGGACTTAGCAGAAGATTCGGAGACTCTGAAGTTGTATGAGAATTCGGCCCATGGTAGAAGATCTGCCCAGTCATCCTGGCGGGAGGAAACAAAATGCCGTAAATAGTCACCCAGGACCTGGTTAATTCTTTCTACTTGCCCATTGGATTGGGGATGATAAGAAGAAGAGAAGTTTAATTTAATCTTGAGCTGTTTACAGAGGGCCCTCCAGAATTTAGACACGAATTGGACGCCTCTATCCGAGACGATCTGCGTGGACAAACCGTGAAGACGAAAAATGTGTACAAAAAATTGTTTTGCCAACTGAGGCGCTGAAGGAAGACCAGGAAGAGGAATAAAATGTGCCATCTTGGAAAATCGATCAACGACCACCCAAACAACAGTGTTGCCACTGGATGGGGGTAAGTCTGTAATAAAGTCCATACCAATCAGTGACCAAGGCTGTTCGGGGACAGGCAGAGGATGAAGGAGACCAGCAGGCTTCTGGCGAGGAGTCTTATCCCGGGCACAGACAGTACAGGCCCGCACAAAATCAACAACATCCGTCTCCAGAGTCGGCCACCAATAGAAACGAGAGATGAGTTGCAAGGATTTTTTGATGCCCGCATGGCCTGCGAGGTGGGAGGAGTGTCCCCATTTGAGAATCCCGAGACGCTGGCGTGGAGAAACGAAGGTCTTCCCTGGAGGAGTTTGCCTGATGGAGGCTGGAGAAGTGGAGATCAGACAGTCAGGAGGAATGATGTGTTGCGGAGAGAGCTCTACTTCCGAGGCATCCGAGGAACGAGAGAGGGCATCGGCCCTAATGTTCTTGTCGGCAGGGCGAAAATGAATTTCAAAGTTAAAACGGGCAAAGAACAACGACCACCTGGCCTGGCGAGGGTTCAGCCGTTGGGCAGACTGGAGATAGGAGAGATTCTTGTGATCAGTGTATATGATAACTGGAAATTTTGATCCCTCCAGCAGATGCCTCCATTCCTCAAGCGCCAATTTCATGGCCAGTAGTTCTCGATCCCCGATGGAGTAGTTTCTCTCCGCCGGAGAGAAGGTCCTAGAAAAAAAACCACAAGTAACAGCATGCCCGGAAGAATTTTTTTGTAAAAGGACAGCTCCAGCTCCCACTGAGGAGGCATCTACCTCCAATAGGAAGGGTTTAGATGGGTCAGGTCTGGAGAGCACGGGAGCAGAAGAAAAGGCAGACTTGAGATGTTTAAATGCGTCTTCCGCTTGGGGAGACCAGGACTTGGGATTGGCATTTTTCTTGGTTAAAGCCACGATAGGAGCCACAATAGTGGAAAAGTGTGGAATAAATTGTCTGTAATAATTGGCGAACCCCAAAAAACGTTGGATAGCACGGAGTCCGGAGGGGCGTGGCCAATCTAAGACGGCAGAGAGTTTATCTGGGTCCATTTGTAGTCCCTGGCCAGAGACCAAGTATCCTAGGAAAGGAAGAGATTGACATTCAAACAGACATTTCTCCATTTTGGCATAAAGTTGATTGTCTCGAAGTCTCTGAAGAACCATGCGGACATGCTGGCGGTGTTCTTCTAAGTTGGCAGAAAAAATCAGAATATCGTCCAGATAAACCACAACACAGGAATATAAGAGATCACGAAAAATTTCATTAACAAAGTCTTGGAAGACGGCAGGGGCGTTGCACAGGCCAAAGGGCATGACCAGATACTCAAAGTGTCCATCTCTGGTGTTAAATGCAGTCTTCCATTCGTCCCCCTCCCTGATGCGGATGAGATTATAAGCACCTCTTAAGTCCAGTTTGGTAAAGATGTGGGCACCTTGTAGGCGATCAAAGAGTTCCGAGATAAGAGGTAGGGGGTAGCGGTTCTTTACCGTGATTTTATTAAGTCCGCGGTAATCAATGCAAGGACGTAGGGAGCCATCTTTTTTGGACACAAAAAAAAATCCAGCTCCGGCAGGAGAGGAGGATTTGCGGATAAACCCCTTTTTTAAATTTTCCTCTGACTCTGACATGGCAAGAGTCTCTGGAGCAGACAGAGGATAAATTCTGCCCCGGGGTGGAGTAGTACCCGGGAGGAGGTCAATAGGACAGTCATAAGGCCTGTGAGGAGGTAAAGTCTCAGCTTGATTTTTGAAAAACACGTCAGCATAGTCCATATAAGCCTTAGGAAGACCGGTTACAGGGGGAACCACAGGGTCACGGCAGGGAGTACTGGGAACCGGTTTAAGACAGTCCTTGAAACAAGAAGTACCCCAGCTCTTGATTTCTCCTGTGGACCAATCAAGGGTTGGGGAATGGCGTTGAAGCCACGGTAATCCAAGAAGAATTTCGGAAGTGCAGTTGGAGAGGACCAAAAATTCAATTTTTTCGTGATGAGGTCCGATGCACATTAGGAGAGGTTCCGTGCGGTAACGCACGGTACAGTCCAATCTTTCATTGTTAACAGAATTGATGTAGAGGGGTCTGGCGAGACTGGTCACCGGGATGTTGAACCTGTTGATGAGAGAGGCCAAAATAAAATTTCCTGCAGATCCGGAATCCAAGAAGGCCATAGTAGAGAAGGAGAAGGTAGAGGAAGATATCCGCACAGGCACAGTAAGGCGTGGAGAAGCAGAGTTGACATCAAGAACTGTCTCACCTTTGTGCGGAGTCAGCGTACGTCTTTCCAGGCGGGGAGGACGGATAGGACAATCCTTCAAGAAGTGTTCGGTACCGGCACAGTACAGGCACAGATTCTCCATGCGGCATCGTGTCCTTTCTTGAGGTGTCAAGCGAGACCGGTCAACTTGCATAGCCTCCACGGCGGGAGGCACAGGAACGGATTGCAGAGGACCAGAGGAGAGAGGAGCTGGGGAGAAAAAACGCCTCGTGCGAACAAAGTCCATATCCTGGCGGAGCTCCTGACGCCTTTCGGAAAAACGCATGTCAATGCGGGTGGCCAGATGAATAAGTTCATGCAGGTTAGCAGGAATTTCTCGTGCGGCCAGCACATCTTTAATGTTGCTGGATAGGCCTTTTTTAAAGGTCGCGCAGAGGGCCTCATTATTCCAGGATAATTCGGAGGCAAGAGTACGGAATTGGATGGCGTACTCGCCAACAGAAGAATTACCCTGGACCAGGTTCAGCAGGGCAGTCTCAGCAGAAGAGGCTCGGGCAGGTTCCTCAAAGACACTTCGAATCTCCGTGAAGAAGGAGTGTACAGAGGCAGTGACGGGGTCATTGCGGTCCCAGAGCGGTGTGGCCCATGACAGAGCTTTCCCAGACAGAAGGCTGACTACGAAAGCCACCTTAGACCTTTCAGTAGGAAACTGGTCCGACATCATCTCCAAGTGCAGGGAACATTGCGAAAGAAAGCCACGGCAAAACTTAGAGTCCCCATCAAATTTATCCGGCAAGGATAATCGTAGGCCGGAAGCGGCCACTCGCTGCGGAGGAGGTGCAGGAGCTGGCGGAGGAGATGATTGCTGAAGCTGTGGTAGTAGCTGCTGTAGCATCACGGTCAGTTGAGACAGCTGGTGGCCTTGTTGCGCTATCTGTTGCGACTGCTGGGCGACCACCGTGGTGAGGTCGGCGACAACTGGCAGTGGGACTTCAGCGGGATCCATGGCCGGATCTACTGTCTCGATTCGGCTGGCTGGAGGTGGATCCTCTGTGCCAGAGAGGGATTGGCGTGGACCGTGCTGGTGGACCGGTTCTAAGTTGCTACTGGTATTCACCAGAGCCCGCCGCAAAGCGGGATGGTCTTGCAGCGGCGGTAGCAACCAGGTCGTATCCACCAGCAACGGCTCAACCTCTCTGACTGCTGAAGATAGGCGCGGTACAAGGGAGTAGACTAGAGCAGTGGCCCTTTAAATTGCAGAGACCCGGCGCGCGCGCGCCCTAAGGAGCGGGGCCGCACGCGCCGGGACAAGACCGACGGAGGGCGAGCGGGCGCCTCCCGCAACGCGAATCGCATCCCGGCTGAGAGAGGTATTGCAGCGCACCCGGTCAGCAGGTCTGACCGGGGCGTTGCAAATGCGAGGATGATGTGAGCGCTCCGGGGAGGAGCGGGGACCCGGAGCGCTCGGCGTAACAAATAGTTTACTGTACATGACTACAAAATTATAGAGCGGTGTTATAGTGATTCTACTCAGGTGCTGTCCCAGCTCCACTGGGAGAAACAAGAAAACCACCTTTCCACTAAAGCCTAATAAATCAGATACCAAGACTGACTTCATTAAAAGTACATATAAATTCAGTACACATAAAATTCAGTACACACAGAACTCCATTAGTGTACATCTACAAGTTTAGTACACAGAAATCACACAAAACCACGTATCTCACACATCCAATTAAAGGTTTATTAGGGACTGTGACCTGTCTTATGCCAGTCCATACCACTGTTATGCACTAAATGTCATGCAACTAATGCTATTTCTTCTTGTCTCTGCGTATCCAGGGTACTTTACTGGCCAGAATGTATTCCTGTGGAGAATGCACGTGCACACAAAAAAGTAAGGTAACAGAATGTGTAAATGTTATCTAGAATAAAGTGTTCTTGGGGTAAGTGTGTAGTACCGATAGACCCTAGCAGCCAAAGCATTGGGCAGAAAGCCTCAGGCAACCCAATCCTCAACCAGTGTATAACAGCAGAAATAACCAGTGTTATAATATTAACCCCTTCCCGCAAATTGACGTGTATACACGTCCATTTTTTCTGTGACTTAACGCAAATGGACGTGTATACACGTCCAATACATTTTCTATCACCATGTCCGTTGGCATGGTGATAGAAACGTCATCTCAGCTGTCCTGGACAGCTGACCGATGACACTATGCAGCAGGGGACCAATCAGACTGGTCCCCGGCTGCAGATCGTTGTCATTAGTCAGTCAGTTAGTGACTGACTAATGACAAGGACTTGTGGGGTTCCGGGCTGATCGGGTCTCTGGTGACCCGATCGCCCAGAAAATAACGATGATCGGAGCAGTCAGAGACCGCTCCGATCATCCTGAAGGGATAGGACCTAGGTGGCAGCTGCCACCTCGCTCCTAAACCCCTGCCATTGGTCGTTAGGACTAGCGACCAATGGCAGGAGGGGGGCGGGAGGTTAAAGGTGAAATCCCCGCTCTGCCCCGCCCCTAAATGTCGGGGCAGAGTGGGGGGAAGATGGCGGAGGGTCCCGGGACCAGCAATCATGTCCCGGGACCAGTGATCATGTCACGGGGCCAGCGATCACAGCGGGACCCGCGGCGGTACCGGACAGACAGTGCGGGACCGGCGGACGGAGCTGTGAAGATCAGCGGTAAGTGATCTTCACTGCTGCATTCCAGGAGTTGCCAAACTACAACTCCCAGCAAGCCGAGACAGCCAAAGGCTGTCTGGGCATGCTGGGAGTTGTAGTTTTGCAACATCTGGAGGCCCACAGTTTGGAGACCACTGTGCATTGGTGTCCAAACTGTGCTCTTACAGATGTTAAAAAACTACAACTCCCAGCATGCCCAGACAGTCCAGGCATGCTGGGAGTTGTAATTCTGTAACATGTGGCCCTTCAGATTTTGCAGCACTACAACTCCCAGCATGCCTGGACAGTTTGGGCATGCTTGGAGTTGAAGTTTTGCAACATTTGGAGGGCTACAGCTTGGACACCACTGCACAGTGGTCACCAAACTGTGACCCTCCAGATGTTGCAAAACTAACTCCCAACATGTCTTTCGGCGGTCTGGGCATGCTGGTAGTTGTAGTTTTGCAACAGCTGGAGGAACCCTTTTTTGGGAAACACTGAGTTAAGTAACAAACTAGGTGTTTTGAAACCAGTGTGCCTTCAGCTGTTGGAAATAACCCATATGTGGACATAAAATGCTCTGTGGGCGCACAACAAGGCTCAGGAGTGAGAGTGCCATGTACATTTGAGGTGATGTAATGTAATAAGGGGTGCAGTGAGCATTTACACCCCACAGGTGTCTGACAGATTTTTTGAACAGTTGGCCGCAAAAATGAAAAATCTAATTTTTCATTTGCACAGCCCACTGTTCCAAAGACCTGTCAAAGGCCAGTGGGGTGTAAATGCTCACTGCACCCCTTATTACATTCCTTGAAGGGTGTAGTTTCCAAAATAGGGTCACATGTGGGGGGGGGGTCCACTGTTCTGGCACCAAGGGGGGCTTTGTAAAGCACATGATCCCCGACCTTCATTCCAAACAAATTCACTCTCCAAAATACCATAGACGCTCCTTCCCTTCTGAGCCCTCTACTGCGCCCACCGAACACTTGACATACACACATGAGGCATTTCCTTATTTGAGAGAAATTAGGTTACACATTTCGGGGGGATTTCTCTACTTTTACCCCTTATAAAGATAAAAAAAAACTGGGTCTACAAGAACATACGAGTGTAAAAAATGCAGATTTTGAATTTTCTCCTTCACTTTGCTGCTATTCCTGTGAAATACCTAAAGGGTTAACTTCCTTACTGATTGTCATTTTGAATACGCTGAGGGGTGCAGTTTTTATAATGGGGTAATTTATGGGGTATTTCTAATAAGCCCTTCAAATCCACTTCAAAACTGAACTGGTCCCTGAAAAATTCAGATTTAGAAAATTTTGTGAAAAATTTGAAAATTGCTGCCCTCTGATGTCTTCCAAAAGTAAAAACATGTCAACTTTATGATGCAAGCATAAAGTAGACATATTGTATATGTGAATCTATATATAATTTATTTGGAATGCCTATTTTCCTTACAAGCAGAGAGCTTCAAAGTTTGAAAATTGCAACATTTTCAAATTTTTCATGAAATTTTGGAATTTTTCACCAAGAAAGGATGCAAGTATGGACAAAATTTTACCGCTATGTTAAAGTAGAATATATCACGAAAAAACATCCCAGAGTTATTAATGCTTAAAGTGACAGTTGTCAGATGTGCAAAAAACGCTCTGGTCCTTAAGGTGAAAATGGGCTTGGTCCTTAAGGGGTTAAATGTCTATAAAAAATAAAAATAAAAAACACAACAACAACATTGAGATAATGTCAAGTATGAATAAGCATTGCAGACATCATGCATACCATACAGTGTATAGCAGTGAAATGTCAGTAAGATTGTCAGTCAGTGAAATGTAATAGTACTAATAATATGTGCATAGTCATTAGAGATGCATAATAATATGTAGGTATATCTCTACAAAAATAAAAATTAAAAAAAAATTTAAATAAAGGTATTGTTGGAAAATGTAAAAGTAATGTTACCATATTCATGGTTGTGTTCTTAACCTCTTCAGGACATAGGGCGTATGGATACGACTTGCATTCCAAGTCCATAAGGACCGAGGGCGTATCCATAGGCCCGTGGGAATTCCGGTCCCCACCGCTAGCCGGTTGGGGACCGGAGCCGGATGCCTGCTGAAATCGTTCAGCAGGCATCCCGGCATATCGCCCAGGGGGGTCATTATGCCCCCCATGTCGGCGACAATTCAGTCCAGCGATCTGCGGCGATTCCGGGTCAATCGGGTCTCCAGTGACCCGATGACCCGGAATTACTGGCTGATCGGGGCCAGAGCCTGCAGGGGTGAGGTGGCACTGGTGCCACCTCACCATCGCCCTGATTCGTCGGCCGGATTACCGGCCGACCAATCAGGGCGCCTGCTGCGGGTGTCACTCCCGCAACCCGCTCCGCCCCTCTTCCGGAGGACGTGAGCGAGTGCGGGACGTGCACCCCGGGTGCTGGGGACCCCGATCCCCGGTGTCAATGTTGGGATCGGGGCCCCAGGAGCAGCGGCGGCGACGACGAGGGACTGACCTGTGCGGCGTGGATCGTTGGAGGTGAGTGACAGCCTCCTGCTGTTGCTTAGCAACAGCTCCCAGCATGCAAAAAGGGCATGCTGGGAGCTGTAGTTATGCAACAGCAGGAGGCAGACCACCACAATTCCCAGCATTCCCTTATGGGCATGCTGGGACTTATGGTTTTGCAACAACTGGAGGCACATTTTTTCTATGGAAAAGTGTACCTTCAGCTGTTGTATAACTACAACTCCCAGCTTGCACACACAGCTAAAGTGCATGCTGGGAGTTGTAGTGATGCATCTGCTGGTTGCATAGAAACTACTGTGAATCCCCGCCCGTGCGTATGTACCCTAAAAACACTACACTACACTACACTAACACAAAATAAAATAAAAAGTAAAAAACACTACATATGCACATACCCCTACACAGCCCCCCTCCCCTCCCCAATAATAATGAAAGCGTCTGGTACGCCACTGTTTACAAAACGGAGCCTCCAGCTGTTGCAAAACAACAACTCCCAGTATTGTCGGACAGCCGTTGACTGTCCAGGCATGCTGGGAGTTTTACAACAGCTGGAGGCACCCTGTTTGGGAATCACTGGCGTAGAATTCCCCTATGTCCACCCCTATGCAAGTCCCTAATTTAGGCCTCAAATGCGCATGGCGCTCTCACTTTGGAGCCCTGTCGTATTTCGAGGCAACAGTTAAGGGTCACATATGGGGTATCGCCGTACTCGGGAGAAATTGTGTTACAAATTTTGGGGGGTATTTTCTGCTTTTACCCTTTTTAAAAATGTAAAATTTTTGGGAAAACAAGCATTTTTTTTTTTTACATACGCAAAAGTCGTGAAACACCTGTGGGGTATAAAGGTTCACTTAACCCCTTGTTACGTTCCCTGAGGGGTCTAGTTTCCAAAATAGTATGCCATGTGTTTTTTTTTTTTGCTGTCCTGGCACCATAGGGGCTTCCTAAATGCGGCATGCCCCCAGAGCAAAATTTGCTTTCAAAAAGCCAAATGTGACTCCTTCTCTTCCGAGACCTGTAGTGCGCCAGCAGAGCACTTTTCACCCCCATATGGCATGTTTTCTGAATCGGGAGAAATTGGGCTTCAAATTTTTAGGGGTATTTTCTGCTATTACCCTTTTTAAAAATGTAAAATTTTGGGGAAAACAAGCATTTTAGGTAATTTTATTTATTTTATTTTTTTTACATTTGCAAAAGTCGTGAAACACCTGTGGGGTATAAAGGCTCACTTTATCCCATGTTACATTCCCCGAGGGGTCTAGTTTCCAAAATGGTAGGGCTTCCTAAATGCAACATGCCCCCCAAAAACCATTTCAGAAAAACGTACTCTCCAAAATCCCCTTGTCCCCCTTCCATTCTGAGCCCTCTACTGCGCCCGCCGAACACTTTACATAGACATATGAGGTATGTGCTTACTCGAGAGAAATTGGGCTACAAATATAAGTAAAAATTTTCTCCTTTTACCCCTTGTAAAAATTCAAAAATTGGGTCTACAAGAACATGTGAATGTAAAAAATGAAGATTGTGAATTTTTTCAAATCTTCACTTTGCTGCTATTCGTGTGAAACACCTAAAGGGTTAAAACGCTGACTGAATGTCATTTTGAATACTTTGGGGGGTGTAGTTTTTATAATGGGGTCATTTATGGGGTATTTCTAATATGAAGACCCTTCAAATCCACTTCAAACCTGAATTGGTACCTGAAAAATATCGAGTTTGAAAATTTTGTGAAAAATCGGAAAATTGCTGCTGAACTTTGAAGCCCTCTGGTGTCTTCCAAAAGTAAAAACTCATCAATTTTATGATGCAAACATAAAGTAGACATATTGTATATGTGAACCAAAAAAAATGTATTCGTAATATCCATTTTCCTTACAAGCAGAAAGCTTCAAAGTTAGAAAAATGCAACATTTTCTAATTTTTCATCAAATTTACAGATTTTTCACCAAGAGAGGATGCAAGTATCGACAACAAATTACCACTATGTTAAAGTAGAATATTTCACGAAAAAACAATCTCGGAATCAGAATTATAACTAAAAGCATTCCAGAGTTATTAATGTTTAAAGTGACAGTGGTCAGATGTGCAAAAAACGCTCCGGTCCTTAAGGCCAAAATGGGCTTGGTCCTGAAGGGGTTAAGGAACCTTGTCTCGACCATTAAATGGTTCTGTATATCCAGCAAGTACTAAAGTTAACCAATGTCATCCTGTTCCCAAGTAACAGCGCATGTATGGACATTTTAATGTGTACAGAGACTCTACACTTTATTATTTTCTCGTTCATCAGCCTGAAATTGAACGTTCTAATTAAATGCTTCAGGACTGCATACGACCCAATGGCCCAATTCGCTCCTCTCCCTAAAGGGACAGACATTGAGGGCCACTAAGCAAGGGGGTTTGCGCATTAACCAAGGGGGTTTGTGGTGTCCTGGTACAGGAACTGTCCCCTCAGGAAGAGTCTCTTAGGTCCATAGGGCTCTCCTGCAGGGCTCCCCCCTTGTTGTCTCATATAAATGCAGTGTATATTCATTATGTGTATCTATTATTCATATGTATAAAGTTGTACAGTTTGTATAAAATGTATAGTACCTTCCTTGGTCATGTGATCTACTGTCATTTGATATGCTCAGAGTTCCATGGGCACAGGAAACCCAGGCATTAGCAACCAATGGGCTTTAGTCCTGCCCCCTAGTATATAAGGGGCTGAAGTCTCTATTCTCTCTCTCTCTTATCTCTTGGACTCATTAGGAAGCACAAAGTCCTGTATACTGCAAATTCATCTCATCTAGGCCAAAGCCTAAAGAAACACAGCCACTTCTAAAACGTGAGTTACAATTATCTCTACAAATCCAGTGACTACTCCTCAGCTAAGGAATATATTAGTAGCACAGTGGTCTGCCTCAATATCTCAATAATAGCAAGTCCAAGCAAGCCTGCGAGGTATCCTGTGTCCCGGTTGCCTCTGAAGGAACTGCATAATTGTAAAGACTGTTCCCTAAACATTTTAAGTAAAAGTTCCAGTTTATTCAGAATCCTTGCTGTGGACATTTCTTTATTACAAACCATTTTTGGGTTGGTTGACAGCGGTTACCATACCGGAATAACCATATCCTGGCGTCACGAACACTAAGGGGTTAACAATATCTTGCCCCCAGGGTTTATACCACCAGACCCTGCTACATACTGCAACACCCCAGTCACCACATCTCAATGTAGTAGCAGGTAAACTCAGACTTACAAGTGGGTTGAGTTCAGTTCACATTGGGTGAGATATCAAAAAATTACTGTAATTTCTTATCCAGCGATATTAATCACGCCATTTTTTTTCTCCTCACATTTTTAAAGGTCTCTTGTGCTGCTTTGAAAATATTAACCCCTTAAGGACGCAGGGCATATCCATATGCCCCCATTTCCGAGTCCTTAAGGACTCAGGGCGTATGGGTACACCCTGCGTTCTTCCTGCCCCTGCCGCTGGCTGGGCAGGGACCGGACGGGGATGCCTGCTGATATTGTTCGGCAGGCATCCCGGCATATCGCCCAGGGGGGGTGCAGAGGTCCCCCCCCCCCCCATATCGGCGATCGACGCAAATCGCTCGTCAATTCAGACGAGCGATTTGCAGTTATTCCGTGTCAATCAGGTCTCTGGTGACCCGGAAAAAATGGGTGACTGGGGCTGTCCGAGACAGCCCCATTCACCCTTACTCAGCAGGAGTGAGGTGGCACTGGTGCCACCTCACGATCACGTGATTGATGGGTCGGAACGACCGATCAATCACGGACTTGCTGGGGACAGCGATCGGAGCGGAGATCGGCGCAGGCGGGGGTCTCCTACCTTTCCCTGGTCCGGCGGGTGTCCCCTCAGGATCGGTGGCGGCGACAGGAGCATGCACTTTGGTAGTCTGTGCATGCTGGGAGTTGTAGTTATGCAACAGCTGGAGGCACATTTTTTCTATGAAAAAGTGAGCATCCAGTTGTTCATAACTACAACTCCCAACATGCACAGACTACCAGAGGGTATGCTGGGATTTGTAGCAGTGTGCCACCAGCTGTTGCAAAACTACAACTCTCAGTATGCCCTTCGGCTGTCAATGCATGCTGATTGTTGCAGTTTTGCTCAGGGTTCTGCAACCAGTGTGCCTCCAACTGTTGCAAAAATACAACTCCCAGCATGCACTGAGAGACTGTACATGCTGGGAGTTCTAGTTTTGCAACAGCTGGAGGCACAATGGTTGTGAAACACTAAAGTAAAGTAACAAACTCTCAGTGTTTCGCAACCAATGTGCCTCCAGCTGTTGCATAACTACAACTCCCAGCATGTATGGTCTGTCAGTGCATGCTGGGAGTTGTAGTTTTGCAACAGCTGGAGGTCCCCCCCCCATGTGAATGTACATGGTACATTCACACTGGCAGGTTTACTACGCGTTCTGCTGCAAGTTTGAGATGTGGCAAATTTTCCGCAGCAGCTCAAACTCTCAGCGAGAAACTTACTGTAAACCTCTGCCTGTGTGAATGTACCCTAAAAACACTACACTACACAAAATAAAAAGTAAAATATTACATAAGCCTACACAGTGCCCCCCCCCCCCCCCCAATAAAAAAAAAAAGGTCTTGTACGGCACTGTTTGCAAAACGGAGCCTCCAGCTGTTGAACAACAACAACTCACAGTATTGCCGGACAGCCACTGGCTGTCAAGGCATGCTGGGAGTTTTGCAACAGCTGGAGACACCCTGTTTGGGAAATACTGCCATAGGGTATTTTTGTGGCGGATTCAATTCCCCAATTTAGGCCTCAAATGTGCATGGTGCTCTCTTGCTTCAGAGCCCTGTGGTATTTCAAGGAAACAGTTTAAGGACACATATGGGGTATTTCCGTACTCGGGAGAAATTGCGTTACAAATTTTGGGGGGCTTTTTTTCCTTTTACATCTTATGAAAAGGTAAAGTTGGGGCGTACTAACATGCTGGTGTTGCCCCATACTTTAAATTTTCACAAGCGGTAAAAGGAAAAAAAGAGCCCCAAAATTTGTAACGCAATTTCTCTTGAGTACAGAACTACCCCATATGTGGACGTAAAATGCTCTGTGGGCGCACAACAAGGCTCAGGAGTGAGAGCGCACTATGTACATTTGAGGTCTAAATTGGTGATTTGCAAAGGGGTGGCTGATTTTACAGCGGTTCTGACATAAACGCGAAACAATAAATTCCCACATGTGACCCCATTTTGGAAACTAAACCCCTCACGGAATGTAACAAGCGGCATAGTGAGCCTTAACATCCCACAGGTGTTTGACAAATTTCCGTTAAAGTTGGATGTGAAAATAAAAAAATGTAAAAAAATTCACTAAAATGCTGGTGTTACCCTACATTTTTCATTTTCACAAGGGAGAATAGGAAAAAAGCCCCCCAAAATTTGTAACCCTATTTCTTCTGAGTAAGAACATACCCCATATATGGATGTAAAGTGCTCTGCGGGAGAACTACAATGTTCAGAAGAGAAGGAGTAACCTTGGGCTTTTGGCAAGAGAAGGTGTCTGAAATTGAAGGCCATGTGTGTTTACAAATCCCCCATAGTGCCGGAACAGTGGACCCCCCCCCCCACATGTGACCCCCATTTTGGAAACTACACCCCTCATGTAATGTAATAATGGGTACAGTGAGCATGTACGCCCCACAGGTGTCTGACAGATTTTTGGAACAGTGTTCCGTGAAAATTTAAAATGTTATATTTTTATTTGCACTGCCCACTGTTCCAAAGATCTATCAAATGCTAGTGGGGTGTAAATGTTCACTGCATCCTTTATTCAATTCTAAGAGGGGTGTAGTTTCCAAAATGGGGTCACATGTGGGGGGGGGGGGGGTCCCACTGTTCTGGCACCAGGGGGGCTTTGTAAACACACATGGCCTCCCACTTCTATTCCAACCAAATCCTCTCACCAAAAGCTCAATGGCGCTCCTTCTCTTCTGAGCATTGTAGTTCGCCCGCAGAGCACTTTACATCCACATATGGGGTATTTCCATACTCAGAAGAAATGGGGTTACAAATTTTGGGAGGCTTTTTCTCCAATTACCCCTTGTGAAAATGAAAAATTTGGGCTTACACCATCATTTTAGTGAAAAAAATCAAATTTTTAATTTTCTCGTCCAACTTTAGCAGAAATTTGTAAAGCACCTGTGGGGTGTTAAAGCTCACTGTACGCTTTGTTAAGTTCCTTGAGGGGTGTAGTTTCCAAAATAGTATGCAATGTGTTTTATTTATTTATTTATTTTTTTTTTTTTTTGCTGTTCTGGCACCATAGTGGCTTACTAAATGCAACATGCCCCCCAAAAACAATTTTAGCACAGTTTGCTTTCCAAAAGCCAAATGTGAATTCTTCTCTTCTGAACATTGTAGTGTGCCAGCAGAACGCTTGACATCCACACAGTGGGTCTTTCCATATTCAGAAGAGATGGGATTACAAATTTTGGGGGGCATTTTCTCTTATAACCCCTTGTAAAAATGTAAAATTTGGGGGAAAACCAGCATTTTAGTGAAAAAAAAAATGCATTTACACATCCGACTTTAACGAAAAGTCGTCAAACACCTGTGAGGTGTTTAGGCTCAGCAGACCCCTTGTTACATTCCTTGGGGGGGTGTAGTTTCCAAAATAGTATGCCATGTGGGGGGGGGGTTCTGATATTTTGGCACCATAGGGGCTTCCTAAATGTGACATACCCCTTAAAAACCATTTCACAAACACTCTCCAAAATCCCATTGTCGCTCCTTCCCTTCTGAGCCTTGTAGTGCACCCACAGAGCACTTGACATCCACATATGATGTATTTCCTTACTCGAGAGAAATTGGGTTACAAATTTTGGGGGGCTTTTTCTCCTTTTACCCTTAGTAAAATTTAAAAAACTGGGTCTACAAGAACATGCAAGTGTAAAAATTAAGATTTACTCCTTTACCTTGCTGCTATTCCTGTGAAACTGAAACTTTGGGGGGGGGGGGGGGGTGCAGTTTTTATAAGGGGGGCATTTATGGGGTATATCTAATAAGAAGACTCCTCAAACGCACTTCAATACTGAACTGGTCCCTGAAAAATTCAGATTTTGAAAATTTTTGTGGAAAATGTGAAAATTGCTGCTGAACTTTGAAGCTCTTTGATGTCTTCCAAAAGTAAAAACATGTCAACTTCATGATGCAAATATAAAGTAGACATACTGTATATGTGAATCAATATATAATTTATTTGCAATATCCATTTTCCTTAAAAGCGGAGAGTTTCAAAGTTAGAAAAATGCAAAATTTTCAAAATTTGAATGAAATTTGGGGATTTTTCACCAAGAAAGGATGCAAGTAACGATGAAAATTTACCACTGTGTTAAAGTTGAATATGTCACGAAAAAACAGTCTTGGAATCAGAATAATTGGTAAAAGCATCTTAGAGTTATTAATGCTTAAAGTGACAGTGGTCAGAATTGCAAAAAAGGGCTGAATCCTTAAAGGGGTACTCCGCCCATAGACATCTTATCCCCTATCCAAAGGATAGGGGATAAGATGTCAGATCGCCGGGGTCCCACTGCTGGGAACCCCCGGGATCGCCACTGCGGCACCACGCTATCATTAATGCACAGAGCGAATTCGCTCTCTGTGTAATGACGGGCAATATAGGGGACGGAGCAGCGTGACGTCATGGCTCCGCCCCTTGTGACATCTCGACCTGCCCTCTTAACGCAAGTCTATGGCAGGGGGCATGACAACCGCCACGCCCCCTCCCATCGATTTGTATTGAGGGGACGGGCCGTGACATCACAAAGGGGGTGGAGCTGTGACGTCAGAAGGGGGCGGAGCCGTGACATCATGATGTTCCAGCTCCTGTATTGACCGTCATTACTCGCAGAGCGAACTCGCTCTGTGCAGTAATGATAGCGTGGTGCCGCAGCGAAGATCCCGGGGGTCCCCAGCAGTGGGACCCCAGCGATCTGACATCTTTTCCACCATCCTTTGGATAGGGGATAAGATGTCTAGGGGCGGAGTACCCCTTTAAGGTGAAAAAGGGCTCAGTCCTTAAGGGGTTAAAATACGAGAGTTCATTTTCGCTACACTTTTTTTTTTGCGTCAAATATGCTGAGTTTGGAACCAAATTTTCATGGAAAATTCTGGCGGAGCATCTCACACAATATTCCATGATTACCAGTGCCCATACAAGCAATTACTATATGAATACAACATGTCCAGGGGTTAAAAGTTCAGTGACCATAAAAAATTAATTATTTATTTTTAACCCCTTTGACCCCTTAAGGACCCAGGGCGTATGGATATGCCCTCGGTTTCTGATCATTAAGGACCCAGGGCATATCCATACGCCCCTTGGGAATTCCAGGCCCCACCGTGCGGGGATCGGGATGCCTGCTGAAATCATTCAGCAGGCATCCCGTGCAAATGCCCAGGGGGGTCTATGGTGACCTGGAATATAAGGGGGATCGCGGTTGTCCAAGACACCCACGATCACCCTGAAGGGAAGAGGTGCCACCCCTCCTATCCCTGGTATTGGTCATCAAGAAGCAACGACCAATAGCAGATTGGGGCGAGGGGGGGGGTTAACTTTCGGTTTCCCCGTTCTGCCGACCCACAATAGGCAGGGCAGAACGGGGAAACCGACAGGGACCGGCACCGAAGTACACTCACCTGTCAGCGGCAGCTGCGGGTGGCGATCGGCGGCAGAAGAGGATGGCAATGTGGCTCTCTGGATCCTACGGAAGCTAGTGAGTTGCCTAGCAACATCTGGAGGGCCACAGTTTGGAGATCACTGTGCAGTGGTCTCTAAACTGTGGCCCTATAGATGTTGCAAAACTGCAAATCCCAGCATGCCCAAACAGCAAACAGCTGTCTCGGCATGCTGGGAGTTGTAGTTGCGTACCTCCAGCTGTTGCATAACTACATCTCCCAGCATGCCCTTTGGCGATCAGTACATGCTGGGAGTTGTAGTTTTTCAACAGCTGGAGGCATACTGGTTGGAATATACTGAGTTAGGGAACAGAACCTAACTGAAGGTTTTCCAACCAGTGTGCCTCCAGCTGTTGCAAAAGTACAACTCCCAGCATGCACTGTCAGTGCATGCTGGGAGTTGTGGTTTTGAAACAGCTGGAGGTTTGTCCCCCCATGTGAACGTACAGGGTACATTCACACGGGCAGGTTTGCAGTAAGTTTCCTGCTTCAAGTTTGAGCTGCGGCAAATTTTTCGCCGCAGCGCAAACTCCTAGCGGGGAAACTCACCATAAACGCCCACCAGTGTGAATGTACCCTACAAACACTACACTAACACATAATAAAGGGTAAAACACTACATATACACCCCCTTACACTGCCCCCCCCCCCAATAAACAAAAAAAATGAAAAATATATCGTACAGCAGTGTTTCCAAAACGGAGCCTTCAGCTGTTGCAAAACAACAACTCCCAGCATTGACTGTCCAGGCATGCTGGGAGTTTATTAACAGCTGGAGGTACCCTGTTTGGGAATCACTGGTGTAGAATACCCCTATGTCCACCCCTATGCAATCCCTAATTAATTCCTCAAATGCACATGGTGCTCTCTCACTTTGGAGCCCTATTGTATTTCAAGGAAACAGTTTAGGTCCACGTATGGGGTATTTCCGTACTTGGGAGAAATTGCACTACAAATTTTGGGGGGCTTTTTCTCCTTTTACCCCTTATGAAAAGGAAAAGTTGGGGGCTACACCAGCCTGTTAGTATAAAAAAATAAACATGCTGGTGTTGCCCCATACTTTTTATTTTCACAAGTGGTAAAAGGAAAAGCACGGAAATACCCCATATGTGGGGTGTAAAATGCTCTGTGGACGCACAACAATGCTCAGGAATGAGAGCGCACCATGACCATTTGAGGCCTAAATTGGTGATTTGCACAGGGGTGGCTGATTTTACAGCGGTTCTGACATAATCACAAAAAAATAAATACCTACATGTGACCCCATTTTGGAAACTACAACCCACACGGAACATAAGGGGTATAGTGAGCCTTAACAACCAAGAATTTTCATTAAAGTTGGATGGGAAAATGAAAAAACAAACATTTTTTGACTAAAATGATGGCGTTACCCTAAATTTTTCATTTTCACAAGGGAAAATAGGAAAAAAAATGCCCCCAAAAATTTGTAACCCCATTACTTCTGAGTAAGAACATACCCCATATGTGGATGTAAAGTGTAACCCCACATGTAACCCCAATTTGGAATCTACACCCCTCACATATTGTAATAGGGGGTGCAGTGAGCATTTACGCTCCACAGGTGTCTGACAGATTTTTGGAACAGTGGTCCATGAAAATGAAAAATGCAATTTTTCATTTGCACAGCTCCAATTGTTAGTATGGGGCAACACCAGCATGTTAGTGTAAACATTTTTTTTTTACACTAACAGGCTGGTGTAACCCCCAACTTTTCCTTTTCATAAGGGGTAAAAGGAGAAAAAGCCCCCCAAAATTTGTAGTGCAATTTCTCCCAATTACGGAAATACCCCATATGTGGCCCTAAACTGTTTCCTTGAAATACGACAGGGATCTGAAGTGAGAGAGCGCCATGCGCATTTGAGGAATAAATTAGGAATTGCATAGGGGTGGACATAGGGGTATTCTATGCCAGTGATTCCCAAAAAGGGTGCCTCCAGCTGTTGCTTAACTCCTACCATGCGTGGACAGTCAGTGGCTGTCCGGAAATGCTGGGAGTTGTTGTTTTGCAACAGCTGGAGGCTCCGTTTTGGAAACACTGCCGTACAATACGATTTTCATTTTTATTGGGGGGGGACAGTGTAAGGGGGTGTATATGTATTGTTTTTCTTTATTATGTGGTAGTGTAGTGTTTTTAGGGTACATTCACACTGGCGTGTTACGGTGAGTTTCCCGCTAGGAGTTTCAGCTGCGGCGAAAAATTTGCCGCAGACCAAACTTGAAGCAGGAAACTTACTGCAAACCTGCCCGTGTGAATGTACCCTGTACGTTCACATGGGGGGACAAACCTCCAGCTGTTTCAAAACCACAACTCCCAGCATGCACTGACAGTGCATGCTGGGAGTTGTACTTTTGCAACAGCTGGAGGCACACTGGTTGGAAAACCTTCAGTTAGGCTATGTTACCTAACAGTATTTTCCAACCAGTGTGCCTCCAGCTGTTGCAAAACTACAACTCCCAGCATGTACTGACATACCGTGCTTGCTGGAAGTTGTACTTTTGCAACAGCTGGAGGCACACTGGTTAAAAACCTTCAGTTAGGCTATGTTACCTAACAGTATTTTCCAACCAGTGTGCCTCCAGCTGTTGCAAAACTACAACTCCCAGCATGTACTGACATACCATGCATGCTGGGAGTTGTAGTTTTGCAACAGCTGGAGGCACACTGGTTGGAAAACCTTCAGTTAGGTTCTGTTAAACAGTATTTTCCAACCAGTGTTCCTCCAGCTGTTGCAAAACTACAACTCCCAGCATGTACTAATCGCCGAAGGGCATGCTGGGAGATGTAGTTATGCACCAGCTGGAGGTTACGCAACTACAATTCCCAACATGGTGAGACAGCTGTTTGCTGTTTGAGCATGCTGGGATTTGCAGTTTTGCAACATCTGGAGGGCTACAGTTTATAGACCACTGCACAGTGATTTCCAAACTGTGACCCTCCAGATGTTGCAAAACTACAAATCCCAGCATGCCCAGACAGCAAAGAGCTGTTTGAGCATGCTAGGAGTTGTAGTTTTGCAAGATCTGGAGGGATACAGTTTAGAGACCACTATATAGTGGTCTCAAACTGCAGCCCTCCAGCTGTTGCAAAACTACATATTCCAGCATGCCCAAACAGCAAACAGCTGTCTGGGCATGCTGGGAGTTGTAGTTTTGCAACATCTGGAGGGCTAGAGTCTCAGACTGTAGCCATCCAGATGTTGCTAGGCAACTTACCGGCTTCTGTAGGATCCAGGGAGCCGTCTTATTCTGCCGCCCACCGCCCGCGCCGATCTCCGTCGCCGCCCGCCGATCACCATCGCCCGCAGCCTCCAGAGGGGTAAGTGAACCTTCGGCGTTTGGTCCCGTTGTTTCCCCGTCCTGCCCCGCCTATTGTGGGTGGGCAGGATGAAGAAAACAAAAGTAAATCCCTCCACCCCGATCTGCTATTGGTGGTCACGTCTAGACCACCAATAGCAGGGATAGGAGGGGTGGCACCCCTGCCACCTCACTCCTATCCCTTCTTAGACAACCGCGATCCCCCTTCTATTTCGGGTCACCATAGACCTGTGATGACCCGGAATCGGCGCATATCGCAAGTGTGAATTCACTTGAGATTTGCGCTGATCGCCGACATGGGGGGGTCTAATGACCCCCCAAGGGCATTTGCACGGGGTGCCTGCTGATAGATATCAGCAGTCACCCCGGTCCGGTCCACACCCGGCCCGCGGCGGGGACCGAAATTCCCACGGGCGTATGGATACGCCCTTCGTCCTTAAGTACCAGGATGCAAGGGCGTATGCATACGCCCTTTGTCCCCAACAGGTTAAAAATCAAAAGATAGCTATTAACTGTTACAGTTTAATAATGGGAATAATTACCTCCTCCAATAAAAAAAATTAATTCCCCCTCTTTTCCCATTTTACAAATACAAATTTGTAAAAAAAATAAAATAAATCAACATATTTGGTATAGCAATGTCAAGAATAGTCCGAATGATAAAATATAACATTAATGATTCCATACAGTGAACGGCATAAAACGTAAAAATAACAAAGTCCAATGCTGATTTGTGATCACATCCCGGAAAAAAAATAAAAAAGTTAATAAAAAAAAAGGCATCAAAAATCACATATACGCAAATGTGGTACCGATAAAAACAGCAAATCACAGATTAAGTGCCAGTACAAGCATAACCATATGAATAAAACATGTCCATGGGTTAAATGTGAGTGCAGGTGCAGTGACAATGAAAAAAATATATTTTTTTTTTAACCCTTTCAGGACCACAGGTTTTCATTTTTGCGCTAGTTTTTTCCTCCTCACCTTCCTAAAATCATAACACAGACTCCTATAAGGGCTGTTTTTTTTTGCACCACACATTGTACTTTGTAATTACATCAATAATTTCACCACAAAATCTAGAAAAGCAAAGCTAGAAAAAAAATATTTGTTGGGCAAAATTGAAAAAAACAAACGCCATTTTGAAATTTTTTTTAGGGGCTTACGGTTGTACACAGTGCAGTTTTCGGTAAAAATTACACCTTATATTTTTTCTGTAGATCCATACAATTAAATTGATACCCAGCTTATTAAGGTTTGATTTTGTTTTACTTATTATAACTTTTTTTTTCTTCTCCTTTTTTATTTGCTCAAAAAAATGCATACAAAATTGTGTTACAAAAAAACAAAAACGCACTGATAAATTTTATGCCTATACGAGCCCATCTCCTCCTCACTCTTCCCTTCATTCAACAATAGGATTATAATGGATTCCCTCATAGAAAGTGGCAACCCTAATCCCTTCCCACTAGAGGACAAAACTCAGGCTAATGCTGGTAACAGGCAGCTACTGTATCTTCTGTATACCTCAAAAGGGAGGCCATCACTCCCAGGGGTGGTATTACCCCGTGTTTTTTTAAGAGCATGTTCTAATTCCCCCACACTTACTGAATTCTCCATTTCCTCCCTAACTTCACTCGGGATTTGAGGGAGCCCTATTACTTGTAGGTACTTTTTTATTTCTTTACTTTCTTTCTCTATTTCTGATGTATATAATTCCTTGTAATATTCTCCAAATTTTCTAAGAACCTCTTTCCTTCCCACACATTCCTTACCTTCCCTCCCTATAATTCTCTGAGGCCCTGGAGAGGCTCTCTGCTACCTCACCAGTGACATCAGAAACTTATTTGAGGTACCCGCCTCTACCAGTCTCTGGTGTCCCTGGAAAAGGGACTTGCTCTTACTTTTACTTAACAGATAGCCGTCCAGGGCATCCTGGCACTCCTGCCACTTACTTTTACCTTCCTCCGTGGGGTTCCGTACTTGTTGTTCTTCAAACAATTCTTCCTCAGCTCTTCCTCCCTACTCCTAAACTCCCGCTTCTTTCTTTTAATTGCTCTTATTAACTCTCCCCTGAGGAACGCCTTCCCCGCTTCCCATACCATCTGGTCACTCGCTGTCCCCCAGTTGTTCCTAAAGTACTCTACAAGACTCTTTAATATCCCTCCGTTATCTATAAGTGTAAACCAGTGTGCGTTAATTTTTAACAAACCCTCCCAGGGCAACCCTCCCGTAATAATATTTATCTCTATCGCTGCGTGGTCAGACAGGCAGCGAGTGAGATAAGGAATCTGGCTTATTTTATCCCAGCTTTGGGGATTACCAATACATGTATCTATTCTGGACAGAGTTCGGCTGGTTTTATTCCAGCAAGAATACTTTCTAGCTTCCGGATTTTGCATCCTCCAAATATCCTTCCATCCGAACTCTGTGCAGATTTTAGCCAATGGGGACACCCCCGTACTTCTAACTGCTCCCTGCATACGAAGTCTATCCATTTCCTCTGAGCTTACACAGTTTATATCTCCCTGCAGGAACATAGGACAGTCCTTCCCTACACAAAAATCAAAAAGCTTAATCAAAATATCTGAGGAGAAAGGAGGAGGGACATAAACAAAGGCTAGAACACAAATCAAACCATCCATATTGCCATGTAAAAAGATGAATCGCCCATACTCATCCACCCTCTTCCCAAACAGCTCCCATTTTATACGCCTATGAAAGAGAACCGAAACTCCCCTTGAGTGAGAAGAGAAAAAGGAGTGGTAGCTATTACCCCACCAATTTCTTCCCAGGAGGTGCACCGTGTCCCCCGTAAGGTGTGTCTCGAGCAAGCCCACCACACACGGGAGGTGGTTTCTTACTACCCTCATTACTGCCATCCTCTTAACATTGTCCCCTAATCCCCCAACGTTCCATGCGAGAATCTTAATTTTGTTTACCTTATTCTGCAACACAACAGAGGGGATGGGAAAGAGCAACGCCTAGGCATCCTAACCATTGGGAAAGAATAAAGAAAGCAGAGGAGAAATAAAAAAATAAATAAAAAAGAAAAGGAAACCATCACAACCCCCTCTGGGCATGCCCACCCCCTTTTTTTCATGTCTTCTCTTATTAGATTTATATCTACCCCAATTACACCAATCTGACCAGAGAGATCATCTATGGAGTTGTTACACTTGTAACTTTTTGCACCAAAATTAGTAGGTTTAAAATTGTCCTCTTCTGGCCTCTATAACTTTTTTATTTTTCCATATACAGGGATGAATACAGCAAAAAACTTAGACCTCATACAGTTTAAAACATACTTATATTGTTTAAAAAGTTTGATATATATATTTATATTTTTTGAAGCAGTACAAAAATAGTAAAGTGTTTACCCAAGCATTGACCCGCAGTATAAAAAGAACATGTCAGTGTTATCATACAGTTCATTGTGTAAAAACAAAAACTATTAAAAGTTGCAAAATTGCGGTTTTCTTCTCAATTTCCTGTCGCAAATAATATATATATTTTTTTATAGTACCATATATTCTATGTTAAAATGAAAGGCTTCATTACAAAGTACAGTTGGTTGCAAAAGAAATAAACCCTCATATTGGTCTTTAGGTTGAACATTTTAAGATTTATGGCTCTTAGAAGGGGAGGAGGAAAAAATTTTAAGGTAAAAATGAAAATTTCCTGTGTCCTCAAGACCAAAAAGGGCTGTGACCCTGAAGGGGTTAAAGCTGTAATCTTCAAATCCTTTGTAAACCCCCAGTATAACTGTACATAGTGTAAGTAAAGTACAGTACAGCCATTACAATGGATACACATACACGTGATGTCATCTGCTGTGACATCACACATCAAAGAGACTTTCTCCAGGGTAGAATCCAATCCCTAACACTTATTTCCTCGGTTCGGCGGGTGAACACGTTCTCCTACTAGACCTGCGCTTATTTTGCAAATTGAAGAGAATTTTGTCTATTTAGGCAAAAGGATCCTGTAAGGACGGTGACCATGAAGCTAAGAGGTAGGAATAATGAAAACTTCCAAAATTTCAGTTTATAAATGGATTTAACATGAATGTATTAGTGTAAAGTTAATATAGTAGAGTGCAGTAAAGTTACTGATGTTCTCTTGTACAGTCTATCCTGGGTGGCTTTGATGGGGTACTCTGCTGCCCCCGGGGTCGTGATGTCAGGGCCACGCCCCCTCAATGTAAGTCTATGGGAGGGGGTGTGGTGGCTGCATTGAGGGGGTGTGGCGTGATGTCACGAGGGGCGTGGCCGTGACATTATGACCCTGTCACCCAGTGTTGTGAACGAATGCTGGGTGCTGCACAGAGATTGCTGAGGTACCAGCTGCGAGACCCCTGCGATCAGACATCTTATCCCCTATCCTTTGTATAGGGGATAAGATGTCTAGGGGCGGAGTACTCCTTTAAGTCTCTTACAGCAATTAGGAAAAGGTTTACTCCTGTGAGATAAATGATTTTAGTTTGTGAATCAATGTTTTAAGTATTTTGCCTTCTAAAAGAAAACATGGGAAGCTACTCTGAAATAATAATATTTGATTAATAATATATAAATAATAAATTTTTATACATATATATTATATGTGTGAATATATCAATTTACATATATATACATAAATAAATGAATGAATATAAGTCTAATATATTGTATCCTGTCGCTATTTTGCAGATATCCCAGTTCTCTCGGTGCCTGTCGTGTGTCTCATACATTACGTGACGAGTTTCCTTTGGCGGTATACTAACCTATATCATTATAAGGTCACTCCACCATATTATGAGATCCATAAAATACCTGGGAAGAAGATTAAGCACCGTGGTCAGCGAGCAGATGTGGCTATTGACATGGCTTTAGGTGACAATTCAGACCCACATGAATCCAGGCACAGCGATCATGTGACAGTCACCATGGCGGATAACCAGATGGATTTACCAACAACCTCTGAAGATGCCTCGGAGCCCAAAGTGTCTTGGCTGCAGCGGACTTGGCAATATGCTAAAAGCAAACTGAAGTGGTCCAATTATGTATCCAATGTGTGGGTTGGAGCATGGGCCATGGCCAACCGCACACTAACCGGCATGATGACCACATTCAAGATGCCATTTTACTTCCTACATACAAAGCTAAGAAGTATTACAGCAAAGGCCATTGACGATCAATGTGAACCAATTTAACAAGATGCTGATTGGGTCACACAAGGTCTGCATATGGTTGGGGGTGGGGGTGGGGAGGAGCCCGAAATGCAGCCACCTCCACGTGGTGGGCTCTGGGTCACTTGATACATTAACAAGTGAGCGAGGAGCTGCATAATTCAAGGCACATTTCCCATATTGGACATACAGCTTGTAATGGAGACAGAAGATATTGTCCACCTAGAAATTTTTTTGTACATAAGTGGGAAACAAGCCCCCCTATTGGATGATTAAGGAATCAGAGATCTGTAGAAGGGGAGAGGTGGATTCCCAGGAATGGAGGATGACAATATAACTCTAGCATAAAATCTCTGGATAAGTGGATATGGTAGAAACAGTATAATTATTATTATTATTACTATTACTTTTATTAACCCCTTAACCCCTTAAGGACCCAGGGCATATGGATACGCCCTGGGTTTTTGATCGTTAAGGACCCAGGGCGTATCCATACGCCCCTGGGAATTCCGATCCCCACCACACGCTGGGCGGGGACCGGACCGGGATCCCAGCCGAAATCATTCAGCAGGCATCCCGTGCAACATGTCGGCGATCGCTGCAAATCGCCGGTGTATTTACACCGGCGATTTGCGCCGATTCCGGGTCATACACATAGGCGTGCGCACGGGGTGTGCCGGGTGTGCCTGGGCACACCCTAATCAAGCCCAGGCTCAGGGGCGTCACTAGGTCATTTTATTCGGGGCCTGGGCCCCGGATGTCAGCTGCTCCGGCTTTTTTTAAAATCTTCCTCCATTTTTTAAATATATTTGTAAAACAGTGGGGCCACTCTGGCACGCAGAAAGGGACCCCACTCAGGGCAGGTCCTCCGGTCCCAAGTTCCTTAGGCCGGGCCGGGGACACTGCTACTTTAGGAGTAGCACACTTCCGTGCGCAGGCACGCCCCCCTGCCCCGGCTGCTCCGAGCAGGACGGAAGCTCGGAGCTTAAACCACTGCAGAAGGCAGCAGCCAGGCGTGACCAGGAGGGGGGGTGGTTGTTGGGGTCAGGGATCAAAAGATTGTGAAGGAGGGGGTCTGTGGAGGGACAGTCACAGAACAGTGCGAAGAAGTGGTGGCAGAGGGGGCTGGGAAGGAGCAAATGTACAGGAGGAGGGGACAGAGGGGCAGGGGGCAGAGGAGTCTAAAGTAGGGTGCCACCTGGCCGGTATTTATATAACCAATCCACCAACTACCAGAATGTTGCACCATATACTATACCAGTGTTTCCCAACCAGAGTGCCTCCAGCTGTTGCAAAACTACAACTCCCAGCATGCCTGGACAGCTGTTGGCTGTCCGGGCATGCTGGGAGTTACAGTTTTGCAACAGCTGGAGGCACCTCTGGTTGGGAAACACTGATCCATACTATATTCTACTATATAGTCCAACATGCTGCTGAGCCACAGGCTGTATCAAGGCATGCTGGGAGTTGTAGTTAGTAACTAACTGCAACTCCAGAATTTAATCAAAAAGACAAAAGAAAGCAATCAAAAGGTCCCATCGAAACAAAAACGGAACCGTTAAAAATCACAGATCGGTGCGCAAATAAATGCCCCTCATACAGGACATATAAGGAGAAATAAAAAATAGGGGTCAGAATAGGAGAAAATATCCCCCGCATATGTGTATCCTGTGATGTCACGCATATATAATTAATTGTGTGTATATTTTGTGTGTTTTTATACACTGTTTTTGCCCTTTATATGGAGTTTATCCTGAGAGACTACTTATACTCAAGTGCAATAAGATAAATGTGTCCTAATCCATAGGTGATCGGTGGCAGCCTGTATATTTTGTAGTGTAAGTCGATATTTTATTGGAACATAATAAAAGGTATATTTAATTGTATGGAAGGTCCCTATTCAAATCAGTGTCTATATTATTAATGTACTGGGAAACCCATCATTTTAACCTGAAAAGTGTTAATTCCTACCTGCCAATCTAGCTAACAACCTACCTACCTGGTTTCCTACTTCCCTGGCTATCTAACTACCTGGCTACCTACATAGCAAGCTGGCTACCTGACTATCTACCTGGCTATCTAGCAACCTGAATATCTACCTACCTAACTATCCATCTACCTAACTACTTGGCTACCTACCTAGCTATCTATCTACCTAGCAACCTAACTACATGGCTACCTAGCTAGCTAACAACCTACCTAGCTAATTGCCTACCTGGCTACCTAGCTAGCTACCCACCTATGTTGCTAAGAACCAACCTTGCTACCTACCTAGCTATTTACCTAGCAACCTAACTACCTACCTGTATGGCTATCTACTTAGCTAGCTAACAATCTACCTAGACACTTAACAAGCTATCTAGCTAACAACCAACCTAGCTATGAACATACCTAGCTACCGACATAGTTGCAACCTACCCATGTAGCTAGCTACCTACTTACCTGCCTACCTACCTATCTAGATAGCTAACAACCTACCTACTTTCAGACGTATTTATCTAATGAGGGGGTCTATGGTGGGGGAAAAGGCCTACTTAATGGGGTACCTACTATTCCTTATTATGAGAGGGCATTGCACTGGAAAAATGCAGAGTCTAACATGTTTTTCCTGCAGATGCTAAAGAGATGGTTTTTACCTGGAAGAAGTTGACATGTCAATCTGATCCAGATACACAAGAAAAGGAAAGAGGACATCGCTGATCAGAAATTATGTTACCTGTGAGTCCCTAGATGTAACTATAATCCCCTATATGGTATACAGATCCTGTGTACAGCTGGTATCTACCTTTATATGATCCTGGATACAATTACTTATATGGTATACAGGTTTGCAACAAAGTCCAAGACCACAGCACCAAAAATTATAAACTGATACGTGCAAAAGAACTGTAGTTTATTAGTTCCCCAAAAGTTTTTTTGAGGAACCAATAAATAATAGCTCTTTTTTTCCAATTTTGGTGCTGTGGTCTTGGACTTTCTTGCATGTTTGGTATCTGTATTGGCTATCTGGATGACTACGGGGACAATGGATTTATCTAGTGGTGTCTTCTCTGTTTATGTATGTGTGCATGCAAGCAAGAGTGTATTTGTGTGTTTGTATGTGTGTGTGTGTGTATGTATATGTATGTATATATATATTTTTATAGGTTCTGTCAGCTACTCCGTAGTAATGGTGCTGTAACTTTTTTACGATTTTTTTATATTTGTCACTTACACTATGCCTCTTTATGTTTCTAGATACTCACCATCTGGGTCCGGAGATGAGCTGGCGTTACACCTGTGACCACCACAAGGATTCTGCTGAATATATAGGGTAATTTAGGATGTCAAACATCCCACATCACTTTGTGATTGCAGCTTTATGGGATCTTGGATATAGTATTGGGGATGACCTAGTTTAGAAAAGGGCTTGAGATATTTATTTAATCACATTGTATTAGGGAGCGCATAATGGGGGTTATGCATGTCCCAGTGGGCAGCTCTGCCGAACTATATATGGAACCACATAGTGAAGGAGTCCTAGTTGTGGGACCAGAACACGGAGATGGTTCCTTGAGAACAGGCTTTAGACCTGATATGTAATTGGTCAGAATAGGCTGCCGACACCACTGGTTTCTGTCCATAGGACAGACCCCTTCAAAATGAGCCATGGCCGCAAACCATATACAATGTAGGGTGTTATACCTTATGAGCTGAATATATGATACATTTATTTAAAAATGGTTCTTGCCCTTATTTATAGGTTAGTATGGTCATCCTCAGTACTTTACCTTGCCCTTAAACTTGCCAGTACTCAACATGGCGCCCGTACTGTAATTGTTGATGTGCGCGTGCGCACAGAATATTGACACATGCGCTGTGGAGATATGGACATCTTACCCGGCAACTGGTGACGACTTCCGGCGACGACCGGAAGTAACGAAACGGCACCTGCGCACTGACTTTGTGTACAAACACACTGCTTTCAACGGAAGTTGACCCTGATTGGACATCTATGCTGCTGTCAACAGGTGAACGCCGCCTCTTGAACCGGACCTCAGATGAATTCATTAGTATTTATATGCACGGTACACTATTGAATCACTGTATTATATGAACAATATGTAAGCACTATATATGATTGTATACCGCTGTATTTATAACACATGTATATGAGACCGATGATGGTCTATTGGAGTACTTTTCTAGTTTGTTTTGATTTTTGTTTGGGCACACCCCCCTCATTTGTGTATCCAATTGGAGGGCCTATATATACACATGCTTGTATAATGTTTGATATGCTTGAGAAAGGCTCTATTGTCGAGCCGAAACGTAGCTTTTCTGCACAGATGTGTGAATAAACCCACGCTTTCACGGGTAAACTGGTGTGCCGCTTCTACTTGATTCTACATATTACTTGGGAATTGGTCGGTTCCTGAAGCTTGGCACCCGGGCGGATCTGGAATCCTGGTGCACGGTGCTCCCCTTGACCCATTATTTCTATATATATATATATATATATATATATATATATATATATACGCATGCGTGCGGCGTGAGTTTGTACTTTAGGATGCACACCCTAATGCAATAGGCTGCGCACGCCTATGGTCATACAGGTCTATGGTGACTGGTATATAAAGGGGATCGCGGTTGTCAAAGAAACCCACGATCCCCCTGAAGGGATTGGAGTGAGGTGGCAGGGGTGCCACCCCTCCTATCCCTGCTAATGGTCATCAAGAAGCGACAACCAATTGCAGATCGGGGGCAGGGGGGTTAACTTTCAGTTTCCCCTTTCTACCCACCCACAGTAGGCTGGGCAGAACGGGGAAACCGACAGGGTCCGGCACCGAAGCCCAATCACTAACCGGCGGCGGCAGCAGGCGGCGATCGGCAGGGGTGATCGGCGGCAGAAGAGGAGGACGGCGATGCGGCTCCCTGGATCCTACGAAAGCCGGTGAGTTGCCTAGCAACATCTGGAGGTCTACAGTCTGAGACCAATATACAGTGGTCTCTAAACTGTAGCCCTCCAGATGTTGCAAAACTACAACTCCTAGAATGCCCACAAAGCAGTTTGCAGTCTGGGCATGCTGGGATTTGTAGTTTTGCAACATCTGGAGGCCCACAGTTTGGAGATCAATGCACAGTGATCTCCAACCTGTGACCCTCCAGCTTTTGCACAACTACAAATCCCAGAATGCCCAAATAGCAAACAGCTGTCTTGGCATGCTGGGAGTTGTAGTTGCGTACCTCCGGCTGTTGCATAACTACATCTCCCAGCATGACCTTCGGCGATCAGTACATGCTGGGAATTGTAGTTTTGCAACAGCTGGAGGCACACTGGTTAGAAAGTGCTGAGTTAGGTAACAGAACTTAACTGAAGGTTTTCCAACCAGTGTGCCTCCAGCTATTGCAAAAGTACAACTCCCAGCATGCACGGTCCATTAGTACATGCTGGGAGTTGTAGTTTTGAAACAGCTGGAGGTTTGCCCTCCCATGTGAACATACAGGGGAAATTCACACGGGCGAGTTTACAGTGGGGTTTATGTTTCAAGTTTGAGCTGCGGCAAATTTTTCGCCACAGCGCAAACTCCTAGCGGGAAACTCGCTGTAATCCGCCAGTGCGAATGTCCCCTAAAAATACTACACTAACACATAATAAAGGGTAAAACACTATATATACACCCCCTTACACTGTTCCCCCCCAATAAAAATGAAAAACGTATCTTACGGCAGTGTTTCCAAAATGGAGCCTCCAGCTGTTGCAAAACAACAACTCCCAGCATTTCCAGAGAGCCACTGACTGTCCAGGCATGCTGGGAGTTTAGCAACAGCTGGAGGCACCCTGTTTGGGAATCACTGGGATAGAATACCCCTATGTCCACCCCTATGCAATCCCTAATTTAGTCCTCAAATGCGCATGGCGCTCTCTCACTTCGGAGCCCTGTCATATTTCAAGGAAACAGTTTAGGGCCACACATGGGGTATTTCCATAATCGGGAGAAATTGTACTACATATTTTGGGGGGCTTTTTCTCCTTTTACCCCTTATGAAAAGGAAAAGTATGGGGCTGCACCAGCCTGTGTAAAAAAATAAAAATGTTTACACTAACATGCTGGTGTTGCCCCATACTTTTTATTTTCACAAGCAGTAAAAGGAAAAAAATACCCCTAAAATTTGTAACGCAATTTCTCCTGAGCACGGAAATACCCCATAGGTGGGCGTAAAATGCTCTGCGGACGCACCACAACGCTCAGGAGGGAGAGTGCACTATGCACATTTAAGGTCTAAATTGGTGATTTTCACAAGGGTGGCTGATCTTACAGCGGTTCTGACATAAACGCAAAAAAAGAAATACCCACATATGACCCCATTTTGGAAACTACACCCCTCAAGGAATGTAACAAGTGGTATCGTGAGCCTTAACACCCCACAGGTGTTTGAAGAATTTTTCATTAAAGTTGGATAGGAAAATAAAAAAGTAAAAAAAACTGAAAATAGGAAAAAAGCCCCCCAAAATTTGTAACCCCATTTCTTCTGAGTAAGAACATAGCTCTGCGGGCGAACTACAATGCTCAGAAGAGAGGAGCACCATTGGGCTTTTGAAGATAAATTTTGTCCGGAATTGAAGGCTACGTGTGTTTACAAAGCCCCCATAGTGCCAGAACAATGGACCCCGCCCCACACATGTGACCCCATTTGGGAAACTACACCCCTCACATAATGTAATAAGGGGTACAGTGAGCATTTACACCCCACATGTGTCTGACAGATTTTTGGAACAGTGGTCCTTGAAAATGAAAAATGTAATTTTTAATTTGCACAGCCCACTGTTCCAAAGACCTGTCAAACACCAGTGGGGTGTAAATACTCACTGCACTCCTTATAAAATTCTGTGAGGGATGTAGTTTCCAAAATGGGGTCACATGTGTGGGGTCCATTGTTCTGGCACCACGGGGGCTTTGTAAATGCACATGGCCCCTGACTACTACTCCAAACAAATTATCTCTCCAAAAGCTCAATGGCGCTCCTTCTCTTCTGAGCATTGTAGTTCACCAGCAGAGCACTTGACATCCACACATGGGGTATTTCCACACTCAGAAGAAATGGGCTTACAAATTTTGGGGGTCATTTTCTCCTATTACCCCTTGCAAAAATGTAAAATTTGGGGGGAAAACAGCATTTTAGTGTAAACATTTTTTTTCACTTACACATCAGACTTTTTTTTTTTCAAACAAGTTTTTATTTTATTTTAAAGTCATTAACGCACAATACAAAGAGATAAGGAACAAAGGTAGGCGAGGGGGTCGCTGTCGCAGCAGCGCCTTCTCCATCATAGTATAGATAACAGTACAGATCTGGCATCAAAACATTGACCTGCACTTATTAACATCTGAGTTTTTCCTACCCAGGTTTTTCCTACCCATCCATAGGATCAGGGGAAGATCATATCCAGCCAATGTCTCTTTAATCTCTGCTAGTAGGGGTTTGAAGTTAAGTTGAAAAATGCTTGTGAGCGAGCTAGGTATTTTAACCCCTAGATACGTGAGTGACGATTTGGCCCAGGGGAAAGGGGACAGGGAGCCGATCTCCCTAATCTTAGCTGCAGATAGAGTAATGTTTAATAATTCCGACATAGAAACATTTACTTTAAAGTACGACAGCGAGCCAAATTCTCCGAACAGGTCTAATAAACTAGGCAGTCCGTGTGCAGGGTCACTTAAGAGAAATAGTAAATCATCTGCGAAGGCTAGTGCTTTAAGCTCTCCCCTCGGGGTTTTGTATCCTGAGATACTGGTCAACTGTCGAACTCTCTGTAAAAGCGTTTCCATTGTTAGTATAAAAATGGTTGGGGACAGGGGGCATCCCTGCCTGGTCCCGTTTGTGATCCAGAACGGGGGGATATGTCATCGTTGACCATCAACGAAGCATACGGTTGTGTGTAAAGGGACATAAGAGCTGTTATAAACTGCAGGGGAAATCCGAAGCAGTGTAGCGTCTCCTTCATATACTCCCAATTGACCCTATCAAATGCCGTCAATGCCAAGAAGGACAAGGGGCAGTCTTTTCATGTGAGCATGTTGGATCGCAGTTAGCAGTCTCAATGTGTTCGTGCGACCCTCCCTACCTGGTACAAATCCCGACTGGTCCACGTCTACTAAGTGGGGAAGATGACTCTTGATTCTCAAGGAGAGCAGTTTAGCCCAGATTTTGAGGTCTAAGTTCAGAAGTGATATTGGTCTGTAGCTCCCACAGTCTTCTGGGTTCTTGCCTTCCTTGTGAATGAGAGTGACATGTGCTTCAAGGGACTGTTTAGGGAGAGGAGACCCACGGAATAAAGCCTCGCAAACAGAGGTGAGGTGGGGGATCAGAACGTCCGCAAATTTACGGTAGTATTCCAGTGGAAGACCGTCCGGGCCCAGACTCTTCCCCGGTGGGAAAAAAGAGACCACTCTCTGCACTTCTTCTGGGGTAATAGGTAGCATGAGTTCTCTCTGCATGTGTTCGTCCAAAGTAGGGAGGTTTAGTGATGTCAGAAATCTTTTCGTCGCCTCTCTACGTCCGGAAGCAGAGTCCGGGGACTCTCCCTCTGATAAATTATACAGAGAGGTGTAAAACGTCTGGAAAGCTTTAGCAATGGAGGGCGTGTCTGTATACCGGTGGCCTCTCTCATCTCTCACTGCATGAATGTGTTGTTTTGTTCTCGCCTTCTTTATAAGTGTGGACATGAGCTTACCTCCCTTGTCCTCGTGTGCATAAATACGGTGCCTGTGGTGGAGGTAGGCCTCCGCTGATTTTTCGGTGAGGAGAGTATTAAGGGTGGTGCATAGGGATTTAAGTGTCTCCTGAATCGCTATCGCCCCGGTACACTTGTGTATCCTCACCAGGGTGGAGATTTCAGACAGAATGTCAGTGATCTTGCGCTGCCTCTCTTTCTTCAGTTTGGAACCCCAGGAAATGAATATCCCTCGCATGAAGGCCGTTCCCGACTTAGAGTTTAAATCAAAGTATAAGGATAACTGTTGCGTAATGTCAGCTAGAGCAGTCTGATTAGAAAGGATGCCTTCATTCAATCTCCAGCGCCAAGAATTGGAGGGGAAAGGGGACAGAGACAAAGAAAGATGTACAGGAGCGTGATCGGAGATAGTAATAGAGTCAATACCTGTGGTCATGAGCGCCGGGAGGTCGTGGGCGCAATGTCCTGGTACAGTGTAACTTCTAGACATGTGCAATTCAGTTCAGCACGAATGTCTAATTTACCGAATTTTACCGTTTTCGGGCATTCGGACCGATCCGAATGCACGAAAACATATTTTGAACATTCCCGAATAGCCACGATAATACGAATAGCTGTAAATAACGAATGCATTCGTTATCCCTAAATGACGTAAAGAATTCATTCTGATAACAAAGATAATAAAAAGGATAAAGATGCAATTTGATTTTTCGGATACATTCGGTATTCGGGTACATTCGGTAAATCTTTTTATTCTTTTTTTGGACTTTAGCGATCCTAAAAAATTATGGAGATACCTTTTTTATTAAAATTTCGTAGGGTACCATAAAAAAAATCATAATAAAATAGATACAGTAGTGATGGAAAAAATTGTATCTAACGAAATGTATCTTTTTTATTATGAAATGTTTATTCATTTTTAAACAGGGATCAATTTATGTGAGCGGGTAAAGCACTAAAAATGTAGCCGACAATAATAAAAATGTAGTGTGTGCGTGTTTTTCACTTTTCTAAAAAACATTTTTTAGGTAGTACTATACTCCCAGCATGGAACACACTCTTCCATGATGGGAGTAGTAGTTACCTGTACTAATTGACAGATCGCAGGGGTCCCTTGCAATCCTCTTGTATAAGGTATAGATGCGGTGGCCGCTCTTCTATGGTCCCCTGCACTCACGTATATATACACATATTCATATTTCCCGCAGAGCTGTGATTGGCCAGATGGTTCCAGCCAATCACAGCTCTCTGTGAGAAATAGGAATATGTGTATATATACGGCCGTGCAGAGGACCATAGGAGCGCGGCCGCCGCATCCATACATTATACAGGAGCATCACAGCGGGTGTCAGGAGTGATACCTGCAGTGATCTTTCCTTTACTACAAGTACTATTACTCCCAACGTGGAGCACACTCTGCCTCATGCTGGGAGCTGTAGTACCTGCATTAATAGACAGATCGCAGTGGGTGTCAGAAGTTACACTCTGCTGCGATATGTCTATTAATGCAGGTACTACAGCTCCCAGCATGGAGAAGAGTGTGCTCCATGTTGGGAGTATTAGTACCTGCAGTAAGGAACAGATCCCAGGGATGTCACTTCTCCTGACACCCGCTTCGATCCTCCTGATGTGAATGTCGGGATCAGCTGTTCTCAGGGCTACATAGCCGGGAGAACAGCTGACGCTGAGCCGTAGGTATACATCGTATATCTACTGCCCAGCAAGAACTTACAGTGAGCCTGCAATGTGTATACAGTATACACATTGCTGGCTCACTTAACCCCTTGCTGAGCTGTGCGCTATGTGCAAGCCCAGCAAGGGAAGATTTAACTTACACTGCTGGACAGTGTAGGTTAACCCTTTGGGCGTTATACACTATATACAGCTATCTCTAGATAGAAGACCTATATCGCAGTGAGTTAGGCCTGAGCCTTGCGGCAACGGCTGAATGATCTAAATTATAGAGTGTGTCATCCCCTAAGCACTCTGCAGTATCACCGGACCCAATATTTCCCCTAAATCCGGACGGATCTGCACATCACTCCCTAAATTCAGAAACTACAAGTTTAATGCAAGGTCCGCAACTTCTGCCAGTCGCTAAGCAACCTAAGAACTGTTATATGAGACTGTTACTACGCATTGGATATTGCAAGCACTGCAGTAAAGTTATTCAAGTTCAAGGTAAATCTGCTTGTGGACCTTCAGTCATTTCATTGCACCTATCGTTTCTGGGAAGGGCGGTGATAGGCCGGAACATGGATTCAGCAAACCACCCCTCACCCTGGCGTCACGAGTGGCTGGGTTAATATTAACCCCTCATATACCAACATTATACCATCCCTACCATACACCCCCCAAGGGCTACCACATGTATGTAGTGTATACAGAAGACGAAGTCCGCTTACTTCCCTCGAGTACCGGGCAGGTCCGTGTAGCTCCACCCCCTAGTGATGACGTCATTAGAGGGCGGAGCTACAGAAGGGAACAAGGCTAGTTAATCTGAAGCTCTGTTCAAATTGTCCGTTTTGCATAATGTTAACAGACCCTTCTGGCAGTGTCTACCCAGACAGGGAGACTCCAGCTGTTGCTAAACTACAACTCCCAGCATGCCCAGATAGCCAAAGGCTGTCTGGGAATGCTGGGAGTTGTAGTTTTGCACCAATTGGTGGCTCCCTGTTTGGGTAGACATTGCATCATGGGTGCTCTCCCCAGCGGACAGCGCCAAAAATGTCATAACCAATTTTTTGTGTTGTTTTTCTTTCTTCTCGTTTCAGATGCGTGTATACAGAGGATTACTGCGGATTTGATGGATTACGGCGGATTATTATTTTTTTCTTTTAATAAAATGGTTAACGAGGGCTGTGGGGGAGTGTTTTTTAAATAAAATAATTTTTCCAATGTCTTGTGTTTTTCTTTATTGAATTTTCAGGCTTAGTAGTGGAAGCTGGTCTTATTGACTGACTCCATTACTAAGACAGGGCTTAGTGCTAGCCCCAAAAACAGCTAGAGCTAACCCCCAATTATTACCCCGGTACCCACCGCCACAGGGATGTCGGGAAGAGCCAGTACCAAAAGGCCCGGAGTGTCAAAAATGGTGCTCCTGTTCCTAGGCGGTAACAGGCTGGCGTTATTTAGGCTGGGGAGGGCCAGTAACAATGGTCCTCGCCCACCCTGGTAACATCAGGCTGTTGCTGTTTGGTTGGTATTGTGCTGAGAATGAAAATACGGGGAACCCTATATGTTTTTTATTTTATTTAAATAAAAAAAATAAAAAAAACGTAGAGGGTTCCCCGTATTTGCATTCTCAGCACAATACCAACCAAACAGCAACAGCCTGACGTTACCAGGGTGGGCGAGGACCATTGTTACTCTCCCTCACCAGCCTAAATAACGCCAGCCTGTTGCTGCCTAGGCCCAGGAGCGCCATTTTTTGACGCTCCGGGCCTGTTGGTACCAGCTCTTCCCGGCACCCCTGTGGCGGTGGGTACCGGGGTAATAATTGGGGGTTAGCACTAGCTGTTTTTGGAGCTAGCACTAAGCCCTGGCTTAGTAATGGATTCAGTCAATAAGACCGGCTTTCACTACTAAGCCTGAAAATTCAATTAAATAAAAAACACACATTGGAAAAATTATTTTATTTTAAAAAACACTCCCCCACAGCCCTCGTTAACCATTTTATTAAAATAAAAAAAGTAATCCGCCATAATCCATTGAATCTGCAGTAATCCTCTGCATACATGGATCTGAAACGAGAAGAAAAAAACACAAAAAATTGGTTATGACATTTTTGGCGCTGTCCGCTGGGGAGAGCACCCATGATGCAATGTCTACCAAAACAGGGAGCCACCAATTGGTGCAAAACTACAACTCCCAGCATGCCCAGACAGCCTTTGGCTGTCTGGGCATGCTGGGAGTTGTAGTTTAGCAACAGCTGGAGTCTCTCTGTCTGGGTAGACACTGCCAGAAGGGTCTGTTCACATTATACAAAACGGACAATGTGAACAGAGCTTCAGATTAACTAGCCTTGTTCCCTTCTGTAGCTCCGCCCCCTAATGACATCATCACTGGGGGCGGAGCTACACGGACCTGCCCGATACTCGAGGGAGGAAAGCGGACTTCATCTTCTGTATACACTATATACAGCTATCTATAGATAGCTGTATATAGTGTATACTGCCCAAAGGGTTAACCTACACTGTCCAGCAGTGTAAGTTAACTCTTCCCTTGCTGGGCTTGCGCATAACGCACAGCTCAGCAAGGGGTTAAGTGAGCCAGCAATGTGTATACTGTATACACATTGCAGGTTCACTTTAAGTTCTTGCTGGGCAGTAGATATACGATGTATACCTACGGCTCAGCGTCAGCTGTTCTCCCGGCTCTGTAGCCCTGAGAACAGCTGATCCCGACATTCATATAAGGGCGATAGCAGCGGGTGTCAGGAGGAGTGACATCCGCTGGGATCTGTCCCTTACTGCTGGTACTAATACTCCCAACATGGAGCACACTCTGCTCCATGCTGGGAGCTGTAGTACCTGCATTAATAGACATATCGCAGCGAGTGTAACTTCTGACACCTGCTGCGATCTGTCGATTAATGCAGGTACTACAGCTCCCAGCATGGAGCAGAGTGTACTCCATTGTTGGGAGTAGTAGTACTTGTAGTAAAGGAAAGATCACTGCAGGTATCACTCCTGACACCCGCTGTGATGCTCCTGTATAATGTATGGATGCGGCGGCCGCGCTCCTATGGTCCCCTGCACGGCCGTATATATACACATATTCCTATTTCTCACAGAGAGCTGTGATTGGCTGGAACCATCTGGCCAATCACAGCTCTGCGGGAAATATGAATATGTGTATATATACGTGAGTGCAGGGGACCATAGAAGAGCTGCCGCCGCATCTATACAAGAGGATCGCAAGGGACCCCGGCGATCTGTCAATTAGTACAGGTAACTACTACTACCATCATGGAACAGTGTGTTCCATGCTGGGAGTAGTAGTACTACCTAAAAAATGTTTTAAAAAAAATGAAAAACACGCACACAATACATTTTTATTATTGTCGGCTACATTTTTAGTGCTTTACCCGCTCACATAAATTGATCCCTGTTTAAAAATTTATAAACATTTCACAATAAAAAAAGATACATTTCGTTAGATACAATTTTTTCCATCACTTCTGTATCTTTTTTATTATTATTTTTTTATGGTACCCTACGAAATTTTAATAAAATCTCCATAATTTTTTAGGATCGCTAAAAAAGTCCAAAAAAGAATAAAAAGATTTACCCGAATGTACCGAATACCGAATGTCCGAGACAGCACCAATCACAATTGCCCAGCAGGAGTGAGGTGGCACTGGTGCCACCTCACGATCATGGTGATTGGTCGGCTGAGACCGGCTGATGAATCACTGCGTCTTCTGGGCTGTCCTGACGGCACCCGTTCTGCCCCTAGTCTGGAGGGCGAGAGCGGGTACCGACCATGTAGTGTGCAGCGGCGGGGAAAGCTTACTGTTGGGGGCAGGAAATGACTGGCAGCAGGAGGTGAGGCCTGTGTGCCTCCTACTGTTTCATAACTACAACTCCCAGCATGCACAGCCAAAGGGCATGCTGGGAGTTGTAGTTATGTAACAGGTGGAGACACCCTGGTTGGGAAACACTGTGCTGTACAGATGCAGTGGGGCCGGTATGAGAATAGCTCTTAGTGTAAGATTATATGGGAATGGTCCTAACCTTTGAAGTGGGAACTTGCACTTAATGCAGATTCCATTTCTTTGGAGCCAAAAGCAACACGAGTTGTGTGTCTCATCTTGCTCCTCCGCTGCTGCAGAAGCCATCTCCAGAGTTTTTGTGATCTGGAGTATTGTTATTGGAAGTCTCCTTGGCAGCTCTGGAAGACGGATATCATGGTAGAGACGTCTGTGCCGAGAAACGAAGTTCCAGAAAAAACTTTTTGAAGGAGATTTATCATTCTTTTCAAACGTACGGCTTTTATATGACAATTGTTTTTTAACTTACTTTTGCTTATGTGTGACCTATTTATCAAAAAGTCGCACGACTTTGAAAAATAAATCGCACGGAAGCAAAACCTGGGAAACCCACTTGCAAAAGCCTTTTTTTAAAATAGAAAAGTTTTCCCTTATGTTAATAGCCGAAGTTCTTTATCTACCCTTTATTACCATTAGTGTTACTAGAGAGTGACTGGGAGGGGGTGTACTGCATCAGGTGACACCCTGACTGGCCTCCCTGGCACTAAATAGCTGCACTCCAACTATCCCGCAACATCCCATCCACCCTCCTCTGAAATTAAAAAAGTATTAAAAACATACTATGCCGCACCATGAATATCCGTACCCTGGGGGCTTTTTTGTTTAATTTTGAGACCACATTTTGTGACGTTGGTGGGTGGAGACATGCGTCACCGCGCTGAGGAAGGAGTTTACATCAGGAAGGAAGGCAGCGCAGCACCAACAGGCACATAAACAATAGTGAAGCCACACAAAAAAAAAGCGGCTCGGTACATTACCCACCCCAAAATGTGCATGAAGCTGCATTACTATGGATTTTTTATTTTTTTTTTAATGGAAAATTTTAGTGCCACATATGGGTTATTTACGTAGTCTGTAAAAATCTTACACAATTATTTTGTGCCTTATTCTATTTTTTACACAACATTTTCAAATTTAGTGGGTACGCCAGCATGTACGTGTCCTACAATTAACAAGGTGTGCAGTGTGTATTTTTAACCATAAAATAATAGAGTTGTTATATAATTGTTTCTATAATTAACATTAAGCTTTGTGGTGTCCCGGTATAGGACCTATCCTGTACCATCCTTAAGTCCCCTCAGGAAGAGTCCCTTAGGTTCATAGGGCTCTCCTGCAGGGCTCCCCCCTTGTCTTATAAATGCAGTGTATATTCATTATGTGTATTAATTGTTCATATGTATAAATTTGTACAGTTTGTATAAAATGTATAGGACCTTCCTTGGTCATGTGATCTACTGTCATGTGATATACCCAGAGTTCCATCGGCACAGGAACCCCAGGCATTAGCAACCAATGGGCTTTAGTCCAGCCCCCTAGTATATAAGTGGCTGTAGTCTCTATACTCTCTTATTTCTTGGACTCAAAAGGAAGCACAAAGTCCTGTATACTGCAAATTCATCTCATCTAGACCAAAGCCAAAAGAAACACAACCACTTCTAAAACATGAGTTACAATTCTCTCTACAAATCCAGTGACTACTCCTCAGCTAAGGAATATATCAGTAGCACAGTGGTCTACCTAAATATCTCAATAATAACAAGTCCAAGCAAACCTGTGAGGTATCCTGTGTCCCGGTTGCCTCTGAAGGAACTGCATAATTGTAAAGACTGTTCCCTAAACAAGTAAACGTTCCAGTTTATTTAGAATCCTTGCTGTGGACATTCCTTTATTACAAACCGTTCTTGGGTTGATTGATGGCGGTTACCATACCAGAATAACCACATCCTGGCGTCACGAACACTAAGGGGTTAACAACATCTTGCCCCCAGGGTTTATACAACCAGACCCTGTTACATACTGCTACACCCCAGTCACCACATCTCAATGTAGTAGCAGCAACAGTGAGATAATGTCGAGTATGTATAACCATTGCAGACATCATGCATACCATACAGTGGGGATCAAAAGTTTGGGCACCCCAGGTAAAAATTTGTATTAATGTGCATAAAGAAGCCAAGGAAAGATGGAAAAATCTCCAAGAAGCATCAAATTACAGATTAGACATTCTTATAATATGTCAACAAAATTTAGATTTTATTTCCATCAATTACACTTTCAAAATAACAGAAAACAAAAAAATGGTGTCTGCAAAAGTTTGGGCACCCTGCAGAGTTAATATCTTGTACTGCCCCCTTTGTCAAGTATCACAGCTTGTAAACACTTTTTGTAGCCAGCCAAGAGTCTTTCAATTCTTGTTTGAGGTATCTTTGCCCATTCTTTCTTACTAAAGTTTTCCAGTTCTTTGAGATTTCTGGGCTGTCTGTCACACACTGTTCTTTCAACATCTATCCATACATTTTCAATTATGTTGAGGTTGGGAAATTGTGAAGGCCATGGCAAAACCTTCAGTTTACGCCTCTTGATGTAATCCCCCGTGGATTTCGAGGTGTGTTTAGGATCATTATCCATTTGTAGAAGCCATCCTCTATTTAACTTCAGCTTTTTCACAGATGGCATCAAGTTATCATCCAAAATTTGCTGAAGTTTTATTGAATCCATTTTTCCTTCTACTCGTGAGATGTTCCCTGTGCCACTGGCTGCAATACAACCCCAAAGCATGATTGATCCTCTCACCCATGCTTAACAGTTGGACAGAGGTGCTTTTCATTAAATTCTGTTCCCCTTCTTCTCCAAACGTACCTTTGCTCATTCCGGCCAAAAAGTTCAATTTTAACCTCATCGATCCACAGAACTTGTTTCCAAAACGGTCAAACGCTAATTTTTGTGGTGAGGATGTAAAAGAGGTTTTCTTCTGATGACTCTTCCATGAAGACCATATTTGTACAAGTATGTTTTTATAGTGGAATAGTGTACCACAACTCCAGTGTCTGCCAGATCTTTCTGGGTTTTGAATTGTTTTTCTCACAATCCTGCGAGCTGTTCTGTTTGATATTTTTTTGGTCTTCCAGATCTTGTTTTAACTTCCACTGTTCCTGATGACTGCCATTTCTTAATTACATTCCGAACAGAGGATATTGACACCTGAAAATGTTTTGCTATCTTCTCATAGCCGTCTCCAGCTTTGTGAGCATCAACTATTTTCAGTTTCAGATTTCTAGACAACTGCTTAGAAGAACCCATGGTGCTGATTGTTGGGGCAAGGTCAGATCAGTCTGGGCATTTAAAACCTTTGAGATTCACATCACCTGGTCTTCCCAGATGATGATTGAGAACAATCCATGACACTGGCAGGTCTCAGCTGTGCAAAGGGGGCAGTGCATGCTATAAATTCTGCAGGGTACCCAAACTATTGCAGACGCCATCTTTTTGTTTTCTGTTATTTTGAAAGTGTAAATGATGGAAATAAAATCTAACTTTTGTTGACGTATTATAAGAATGTCAAATCTGTAATTTGATGCCTTTTGGAGATTTTTCAATCTTTCCTTGGCTTCTTTAATACAAATTTTTACATGGGGTGCCCAAACTTTTGATCCCCACTCTATATAGCAGTCAAATGTCAGTAAGATTGTCAGTCAGTCAAATGTGATAGTACTAATAATATGTGCATAGTCATTAGAGATGCATAGTAATATGTAGGTATATCTCTATAAAAAAAACAATAATAAAAATAAATAAAGGTATTGTTGTAAAATGTAAAAGTATTGTTACCATATTCATGGCTGTGTTCTTAAAGGGGTACTCCGCTGCCCTGTGTCCGATGCTCCGCTTCCCAGCATCCGGAAGTTTATTGTTCCGGACGCTGTGTGCGGGCTTCCGTGTTCAGGGCTGCCCCTCGTGACGTCACGCCCGCCCCCTTCGTGATGTCACGCCCTCCCCCTCAGCGAAAGACTATGAGAAGGGGCGCACGATGGCCATCATGCCCCCTTCCCATAGACTTTCATTGAGGGGGCGGGCATAACATCATGAAGGGGGCGGGCGTGATGTCACGAGGGGCAGCCCTGAACACGGAAGCCCGCACACAGCGTCAGGAACAATAAACTTCCGGACGCTGGGGAGCGGAGCTTCCGACACAGGGCAGCGGAGTACCCCTTTAAGGAACCTTGTCTCAACCATTAAATGGTAAATTATATCCAGCAAGTACTAAAGTTAACCAATATCCTCCTGTTCCCAAGTTACAGAGCATGTATGGACATTTTAATGTGTACTGAAATTGGACGTTATAGTTAAATGCTTCAGAACTACATTCGGCCCAATGGCCATTTCGCTCCTCTCCCTAAGGGGACAGACGTTGAGGGCGACTTTCATTAAACAAGGGGATTTGAGGTGTCCCGGTACAGGACCTGTCCCTTCAGGAAGAGTCTCTTAGGTCCATAGGGCTCTCCTGCAGGGCTCCCCCCTTGTTGTCTCATATAAATGCAGTGTATATTCATTATGTGCATCTATTATTCATATGTATAAAGTTGTACAGTTTGTATAAAATGTATAGGACCTTCCTTGGTCATGTGATCTACTGTCATGTGATATACCCAGAGTTCCATGGGCACAGGAACCCCAGGCATTAGCAACCAATGGGCTTTAGTCCAGCCCCCTAGTATATAAGGTGCTGAAGTCTCTATTCTCTCTCTCTTATCTCTTGGACTTAAAAGGAAGCACAAAGTCCTGTATACTGCAAATTCATCTCATCTAGGCCAAAGCCTAAAGAAACACAGCCACTTCTAAAACGTGAGTTACAATTCTCTCTACAAATCCAGTGACTACTCCTCAGCTAAGGAATATATTAGTAGCATAGTGGCCTGCATAAATATCCTCAAAACTACAAGTCCCAGCAAGCCTGCAAGGTATCCTGTGTCCCGGTTGCCTCTGAAGGAACTGCATAATTGTAAAGACTGTTCCCTAAACATTTCAAGTAAAAGTTCCAGTTTATTCAGAATCCTTGCTGTGGACATTCCTTTATTACAAACCATTTCTGGATTGGTTGACGGCGGTTACCATACCGGAATAAACACATCCTGGCGTCACGAACACTAAGGGGTTAACAACATCTTGCCCCCAGGGTTTATACCACCAGACCCTGCTACATACTGCAACACCCCAGTCACCACATCTCAATGTAGTAGCAGGTAAACTCAGACTTACAAGTGGGTTGAGTTCAGTTCACATTGGGTGAGATATCAAAAAATGACTGTCATTTCTGTTCCAGCGATATTAATCACACCATTTTTTTTCTCCTCACATTTTTAAAGGTCTCTTGTGCTGCTTTTAATATATTAACCCCTTAAGGACGCAGGGCGTATCCATATGCCCCCATTTCCGAGTCCTTAAGGACTCAGGGCGTATAGGTATGCCCTGCGTTCTTCCAGCTCCTGCCGTTCGCTGGGCATGGACCGGGATGCCTGCTGATATCGTTCAGCAGGCATCCCGGCATATTGCCCAGGGGGGGTCCAGAGGTCCATTCAGATGTGCGATTTGTGGTTATTCCGTGTCAATTGGGTCTCTGGTGACCCGGTGACCCGGAAAAAAAGGGTGAATGGGGCTGTCCGAGACAGCCCCATTCCCCCTTACTCAGCAGGAGTGAGGTGGCATGGGTGACACCTCACGATCACGTGATTGATCGGTCGAAGCAGCAGCAGGATTGGGCCCGGCGGCAGGATACAGTGCGGCGGTCCCGGCGGCAGGATACAGCAGGAGGTGAGGCCTGTTCACCTCCTGATGTTGCTTAGCAACAACTCTCGGCATGCAAAGCCAAAGGGAATGCTGGGAGTTGTAGTTTTGCAACAGCTGGAGTTCCAACTACAACTCCCAGCATGCCCTTTGGTAGTCTGTGCATGCTGGGAGTTGTGGTAATGCAACAGCTGGAGGCACATTTTTTCTATGAAAAAGTGTGCATCTAGTTTTTCATAACTACACCTCCCAACATGCACAGACTACCAAAGGGTATGCTGGGAGTTGTAGCAGTGTGCCTCCAGTTGTTGCAAAACTACAACTCTCAGCATGCCCTTCGGCTGTCAATGCATGCTGATTGTTGCAGTTTTGCAACAGCTGGAGACACATTGGTTGTGAAACAGAGTTTGTTACCTACCTCAGTGTTTTGCAACCAGTGTGCCTCCAGCTGTTGCAAAAATACAACTCCCAGCATGCACTGAGACTGTACATGCTGGGTGTTCTAGTTTTGCAACAGCTGAAGGCACAATGGTTGCGAAACACTGAGTAAAGTAACAAACTCTGTGTTTCCCAACCAATGTGCCTCCAGCTGTTGCATAACTACAACTCCCAGCATATATGGTCTGCCAGTGCATGCTGGGAGTTTTTCCAAATTTTCCATCGCAGCTCAAACTTACTGTAAATCTCCGCCCATGTGAATGTACCATAAAAACACTACACAACCAATGCCGTTACTGAGACATGGTTTAATGAAGGGAATAACTGGGACATATCCATACCAGGGTACTCTTTATACAGAAGAGAAAGAGAAGGCAAGAAAGGAGGAGGAGTGGCCCTGTATGTGAAAGATAGCATAAAATCTAACCTAATACAAGTTAGTGAGGAAACCACAGAGTCAGTTTGGGTTACGTTGCAGTTTGGTAACCATGCAGTAACTCGTGTAGGTGTGATATACAGACCACCTGGCCAAGTTAAAGAAGTAGATGATCTACTAGTTGAAAAAATATCTAAAATGACAATGAAAGGAGAAGTTATCATTATGGGAGACTTCAATCTTCCGGATATAAACTGGAAAACCAAAATAGCTGATTCGGCCAGGAGTACAAATATTCTAAATTCCCTACTGGGATTATCTCTACAACAAGTGGTTGAGGAGCCAACGCGGAAGGAGGCCATTTTGGATTTGGTATTCACATATGGGGATTTGGTATATGATGTTATTGTAGGCGAAAGCTCTGGATCTAGTGATCACCAGTCAGTGTGGTTTAATATAAGAACAGTGAAGGAGTCACACCACACTAAAACAAAAGTTTTAGATTTTAGAAAAACAGAATTTTCAAAAATGAAATTAGTCATAAATGAGTCCCTATCAGACTGGAACAAATTACATGGAGTTCAGGAGAAATGGGACTACTTAAAAGACGCTTTATTGAAGGCAACAGAAAATTGCACAAGACTTGTCAGTAAAAGCAGAAAAAGGAAGAGACCACTGTGGTACTCAGCAGAAGTGGCCAAAATCATAAAAAACAAAAAACTAGCATTTAGTAATTATAAAACAACCAGAGCAATGAAGATAGGCAGAAAGAGACCAAGCAAGTTATAAGAACTTCTAAAGCACAGGCAGAAGAAAAACTAGCTCAGTCTGTGAATAAAGGGGATAAGACATTCTTCAGATATATAAATGAAAAAAGGAAATCAAAAAAAGGAATAACTAAATTAAAAACAAAGGAAGGAAGGCATGTAGAAGAGAATAAGGGGCTAGCCGACTGCCTTAAGTGAAGACAAATAAATCACAGGGGCCTGATGGGATACACCCAAAATTATTAAAAGAGTTTAGTGGTGAGCTAGCAAAACCGTTAGCAGATTTATTTAACCAATCAATGGTAACAGGAGCCGTCCCGGAAGATTGGAAATTAGCAAATGTTGTGCCCATTCACAAGAAAGGTAGTAAGGAGGAATCAAGCAACTATAGGCCAGTAAGTCTGACATCAATAGTGGGGAAATTAATGGAAACCCTACTAAAGGATAAGATTGTGGAACATCTAAAATCCCATGGATTGCAAGATGAAAAACAACATGGGTTGACTTCAGAGAGATCATTTCAAACAAATCTTATAGATTTTTTTGACTGGGTGACTAAACTAATAGATGGCGGAGGGGCAGTAGACATTGCATATCTAAATTTTAGTAAGGTTTTTGACACTGTCCCACATAGAAGACTTATCAATAAACTACAGTCATAGAGCTTGGACTCCAATATTGTTGAGTGGATTAGGCAGTGGCTGAGTAACAGACAACAGAGGGTTGTAGTCAATGGAGAATATTCAGAGCAAGGTCTTGTCACCAGTGGGGACCTCAGGGATCTGTACTGGGACCAATATTGTTTAATATCTTCATTAGCGATATTACAGAAGGTCTCGATGGTAAGGTATGTCTTTTTGCTGATGACACAAAGATATGTAACAGGGTTGATGTTCCTGGAGGGATCCGCCAATTGGAAAAGGATTAAGGCAAACTAGAAGAATGGTCAGAACTCTGGCAACTGAAATTAAATGTGGATAAGTGCAAGATAATGCACCTGGGGCGTAAAAACCCTCAGGCAGAATATAGATTATTTGACACTGCCCTGACCTGAGTATCTGAGGAAATTGATTTAGGGGTAATTATTTCAGAAGACTTAAAGGTAGGTAGACAATGTAAAAGAGCAGCAGGAAACGCTAGCAGAATGTTTGGCTGTATAGGGAGAGGTATAAGCAGTAGAAAGAGAGAAGTGCTCATGCCGCTGTACAGAACACTGGTGAGACCTCAATTGGAGTATTGTGCGCAGTACTGGAGGCCGTATCTCCAGAAGGATATAGATACTCTAGAGAGAGTTCAGAGAAGAGCTACTAAACTAGTACATGGATTGCAGAATAAAACTTACAAGGAAAGGTTAACCCCTTAAGGACCAAGGGCGTACAGGTACGCCCTTGGTCCTGCTCTCCTGATATAACGCGGGGTTACACAGTAACCCCGCGTCATATCACGGCGGGCCCAGCGTCATAGTGAAGCCAGGACCCGCCTCTAATAGCGCGCAGCGCCGATCGCGGCGCCGCGCGCTATTAACCCTTTAGCCGCGCGCTCAGAGCTGCATCGCGGCATCCCGAACAGCTGACAGGACAGCGGGAGGGCCCCTACCTGCCTCCTCGCTGTCCGATCGCCGAATGACTGCTCAGTGCCTGAGATCCAGGCCTGAGCAGTCATGCGGCAGAATCGTTGATCACTGGTTTCTTATGAGAAACCAGTGATCAATGATGAAGATCAGTTTGTGCAGTGTTATAGGTCCCTATGGGACCTATAACACTGCAAAAAAAAAAGTGAATAAAGATCATTTAACTCCTCCCCTATTAAAAGTTTGAATCACCCCCCTTTTCCAATAAAAAAAAAAAAAAACACAGTGTAAATAAAAATAAACATATATGGTATCACTGCGTGCGGAAATGTCCGAATTATAAAAATATATCATTAACTAAACCACTCGGTCAATGGCGTGCGCGCAAAAAAATTCCAAAGTCCAAAATAGTGCATTTTTGGTCACTTTTTATATCATTTAAAAATGAATAAAAAGCGATCAATAAGTCCTATCAATGCAAAAAATGGTATCGTTAAAAACTTCAGATCAGGGCGTAAAAAATTAGCCCTCATACTACCCATACACAGAAAAATAAAAAAGTTATAGGGGTCAGAAGATGACAATTTTAAACGTATTAATTTTCCTTCATGTAGTTATGATTTTTTCCAGAAGTCCGACAAAATCAAACCTATATAAGTAGGGTATCATTTTAATCGTATGGACCTACAAAATAAAGATAAGGTGTCATTTTTACCGAAAAATGTACTACATAGAAACGGAAGCCCCCAAAAGTTACAAAACTGCGGGTTTTTTTTCAATTTTGTCGCACAATGATTTTTTTTTCCGTTTCACCGTAGATTTTTGGGCAAAATGACTGATGTCATTACAAAGTAGAATTGGTGGCGCAAAAAATAAGCCATCATATGGATTTTTAGGTGCAAAATTGAAAGAGTTATGATTTTTTAAAGGCAAGGAGCAAAAAACGAAAATGCAAAAATGGAAAAAACCCCGGTCCTTAAGGGGTTAAAGGACCTTAACATGTATAGTTTGGAAGAAAGAAGAGACAGAGGGGATATGATAGAGACTTTTAAATACATAAAGGGAATCAACAAGGTAAAGGAGGAGAGCATATTTTAAAGAAGAAAAACTACCACAAGAGGACATAGTTTTAAATTAGAGGGGCAAAGGTCTTTGCAGTAATATCAGGAAGTATTACTTTACTGAGAGAGTAGTGGATACATGGAATAGCCTTCCTGAAGAAGTGGTCGCTGCAAATACAGTGAAGGAGTTTAAACATGCATGGGATAAGCATAAGGCTATCCTTCATATAAGATAGGGCCAGGGACTATTCATAGTATTCAGATTATTGGGCAGACTAGATGGGCCAAATGGTTCTTATCTGCCGACACATTCTATGTTTCTATGGTTCTGCAAGAACATACGAGTGTAAAAAATGAAGATTTTGAATTTTCTCCTTAACGTTGCTGCTATTCTTGTGAAACACCTAAGGGGTTAACACACTTTCTGAATGTCAGTTTGAATACTTTGGGGGGTGCAGTTTTTATAATGGGGTCATATATGGGGTATATCTAATAAGAAGACCCCTCAAACGCACTTCAAAACTGAACTGGTCCCTGAAAAAATTTTGTGGAAAATTGGAAAATTGCTGCTGAACTTTGAAGCCCTCTGATGTCTTCCAAAAGCAAAAACATATCAACTTCATGATGCAAATATAAAGTAGACATATTGTATATGGGAATCAATATATCATTTATTAGCAATATCCATTTTCCTTAAAAGCAGAGAGTTTCAAAGTTAGAAAAATGCAAAATTTTCATGAAATTTGGGGATTTTTCACCAAGAATGGATGCAAGTAACGATGAAAATTTACCACTGTGTTAAAGTTGAATATGTCGCGAATAAACAATCTCGGAATCAGAATAATCAGTAAAAGCATCTTAGAGTTATTAATGTATAAAGTGACAGTGGTCAGAATTGCAAAAAAGGGCTGAATCCTTAAATGGGTACTCCGCCCCTACACATCTTATCCCCTATCCAAAGGATAGGGTATAAGATGTCCGATCGCCGGGGTCCCTCTGCTGGGGACCCCCGGGATCGCCGCTGCGGCACCGCACTATTATTACTGCACAGAGCGAGTTCACTCTCTGCGTAATGACGGGTGATACAAGGGACGGAGCAGCGTGACGTCACAGCTCCGCCCCTTGTGACATCACGGCCCACCCCCTTAATGCAAGTCTGTGGCAGGGGGTGTGGCAACCGCCATGCCCCCTCCCATAGACTTGTATTGAGGGGGCGGGTCGTGACGTCACGAGGGGGCGGAGCCTGACATCACGATGCTCCGTCCCCTGTATCACCCGTCATTACGCGCAGAGCAAACACGCTCTGTGCAGTAACAATAGAGGTGTGGCGCAGCAGAGATCCTTGGGGTCCCCAGCAGCGGGACCCCGGCAATCTTCCATCTTATCCACTATCCTTTGGATAAGGGATAAGATGTCTAGGGGCAGAGAACCCTTTTTAGGTGAAAAAGGGCTCTGTCCTTAAGGGACTAAAATATGTGAGAGTTCTTTTTCGCAACCCTTTTTTTTCCGTCAAAATTGCTGAGTTTGTCACCAAATTTTGAATCATGGAAAATTCTGGCGGAGCATCTCATATAATATTCCATGATTACCAGTGCCCATACAAGCAATTACTATATGAATACAACATGTCGTGGGGTTAAATGTGAGTGCAAGTGCAGTGACCATAAAACATTTATTTATTTATTTTTAGCAGTTTGGGGACAGGGGGGGGGGTTAACTTTCGGTTTCCCCATTCTGCCCAGCCACAATAGGTGGGTCAGAACGGGGAAACCGCCAGGGACCGTCACCGAAGTCCACTTACCCATCGGTGGCAGCAGCGGGCAGCGATCGGCGGCAGAAGAGGATGGCGGTACGGCTCCCTGGATCCTACGGAAGCTGGTGAGTTGCCTAGCAATATCTGGAGGGCCACAATTTGGAGATCACTGTGCAGTGGTCTCTAAACTGTAGCCCTCCAGATGTTGCAAAACTGCAAATCCCAGCGTGCCCAAACAGCTGTCTTGGCATGCTGGGAGTTGTAGTTGCGTACCTCCAACTGTTGCATAACTGTAGGGTGGGCCATTTATATGGATACACCTTAATAAAATGGGAATGGTTGGTGATATTAACTTCCTGTTTGTGGCGCATTAGTATATGTGAGGGGGGAAACTTTTCAAGATGGGTGGTGACCATGGCGGTCGTTTTGAAGTTGGCCATTTTGAATCCAACTTTAGTTTTTTCAATAAGAAGAGGGTTATATGACACATCAAACTTATTGGGAATTTCACAAGAAAAACAATGATGTGCTTGGTTGTAACGTAACTTTATTCTTTCATGAGTTATTTACAAATTTCTGACCACTTACATAGTGTTCAATGTGCTGCCCATTGTGTTGGATTGTCAATGTAACCCTCTTCTCCCACTCTTCACACACTGATAGCAACACCGCAGGAGAAATGCTAGCACAGGCTTCCAGTATCCGTATACACTGCTATATACTACTATATACACCGCAGGAGAAATGCTAGCACAGGCTTCCAGTATCCGTATACACTGCTATATACTACTATATACACCGCAGGAGAAATGCTAGCACAGGCTTCCAGTATCCGTATACACTGCTATATACTACTATATACACCGCAGGAGAAATGCTAGCACAGGCTTCCAGTATCCGTAGTTTCAGGTGCTGCACATCTCGTATCTTCACAGAATAGACAATTGCCTTAAGATGACCCCAAAGATAAAAGTCTAAGGGGGTCAGATCGGGAGACCTTGGGGGCCATTCAACTGGCCCACGACGACCAATCCACTTTCCAGGAAACTTTTCATCTAGGAATGCTCGGACCTGACACCCATAATGTGGTGGTGCACCATCTTGCTAGAAAAAACTCAGGGAACGTGCCAGCTTCAGTGCATAAAGAGGGAAACACATCATCATGTAGCAATTTCGCATATCCAGTGGCCTTGAGGTTTCCATTGATGAAGAATGGCCCCACTATCTTTGTACCCCATATACTACACCATACCATCAATTTTTGTGTTCCAACAGTCTTGCAGGGATCTATGCAATGTGGGTTAGTGTCAGACCAATAGCGGTGGTTTTGATTGTTAAAGGGGTACTCCACCCCTAGACATCTTATAGCGAGATGTCTGATCGCGGGGGTCCCGCCGCTGGGGACCCCCGCAATATAGCATGCGGCACCCACCTTTTTTTCTGCTCGGGAAGCACTGGAGGGTCTGAGTCCCGACCATGGGAACAGAAGTTTGTGATGTTATGACTCCTCCCTCATGTGACGTCACGCCCCGTCCCCTCAATGCAAGTCTATGGGAAGGGGCGTGAGGCTATCAGGCATCTTATTCCCTATCCTTTGGATAGGGGATAAGATGTCTAGGGGTGGAGTACCCCTTTAACTTCACCATTCACATAAAAGTTTGCCTCATCACTGAACAAATCTTCTGCGTAAACTGAGGGTCCTGTTCCAATATTTGTTTTGCCCATTCTGCAGCACCTGAAACTACGGATACTGGAAGCCTGTGCTAGTATTTCTCCCGCGGTGTTGCTATCAGTGTGTGACGAGTGGGAGAAGAGGGTTGCATTGACAATCCAACACAATGGGCAGCACATTGAACACATTTTAGAAGTGGTCAGAAACTTCTAAATAACTCATGAACATTAAAACCAAGCAAATCATTGTTTTTCTTTTGAAATTCGCAAAAAGTTTGATGTGTCACATGACCCTCTTTCTATTGAAAAAACAAAAGTTGGATTCAAAATGGCCAACTTCAAAATGGCCGCCATGGTCACCACCCATCTTGAAAAGTTTCCCCCCTCACATATACTAATGCGCCACAAACAGGAAGTTAATATCACCAACCATTCCCATTTTATTAAGGTGTATCCATATAAATGGCCCACCCTGTACATCTCCCAGCATGCCCTTTGGCGATCAGTACATGCTGGGAGTTGTAGTTTTGCAACAGCTGGAGGCACAATGGTTGGAAAATACTGAGTTAGGTAACAGAACCTAACTGAAGGTTTTCCAACCAGTGTGCCTCCAGCTGTTGCAAAAGTTCAACTCCCAGCAGGCACGGTCTGTACAGGGTACATTCACACGGGCGAGTTTACAGTGAGTTTTCCGCTTCAATAAAGAAAAATGTATCGTATGGCAGTGTTTCCAAAACGGAGCCTCCACCTGTTGCAAAGCAACGACTCCCAGCATTTCCAGACAGCCAAAGACTGTCCAGGCATGCTGGGAGTTTAGCAACAGCTGGAGGCACCCTGTTTGGGAATCACTGGCGAAGAATACCCCTATGCAATCAATAATTTAGTCCTCAAATGCACATGGCCCAGTCGTATTTCAAGGAAACAGTTTAGGGACACATATGGGGTATTTCCGTTCTCGGGAGAAATTGCACTACAAATTTTGGGGGGCTTTTTCTCCTTTTACCCCTTATGAAAAGGAAAAGTTGGGGGCTACACCAGCCTGTTAGTGTAAAAAAATTAAAATTTTTACACTAACATGCTGATGTTTCCCCATACTTTTTATTTTCACAAGCGGTAAAAGGAAAAGCACGGAAATACCCCATATGTGGGTGTAAAATGCTCTCAGACGCACAACAAGGCTCAGGAGTGATAGCCCACCATGACCATTTGAGGCCTAAATTGGTGATTTGCACAGGGGTGGCTGATTTTACAGTGGTTTAGACATAAACGCAAAAAAATAAATACCCACATGTGACCCCATTTTGGAAACTACAACCCGCACAGAACATAAGGGGTATAGTGAGCCTTAACACTAAATAATTTTCATTAAAGTTGGATGGGAAAATGAAAAAAAAAAAAAAATCACTAAAATGCTGGCATTACCCTAAATTTTTCATTTTCATAAGGGAAAATAGGAAAAAAAGCCCCCCAAAATTTGTTCTTCAGATTAAGAACATACCCCATATGTGGATGTGAAGTGCTCTGCGGGTGCACTACAATGCTGAGAAGAGAAGGAGTGCCATAGGGCTTTTGAAGATAAATTTTTTCCGGAATTGAAGGCCACGTGTGTTTACAAAGCCCCCATAGTACCAGAACAATGGACCCCCCCCCCCCCACATGTAATCCCATTTTGGACACTACACCCCTCATGTAATGTAATAAGGGGGTACAGTGAGCATTTACACCCCACAGGTGTCTGACAGAATTTTGGAACAGTGGCCCTTGAAAATGAAAAATGAATTTTTTCATTTGCACAGCCCACTGTTCCAAAGACCTGTCAAACGCCAGTGGGGTGTAAATGTTCACTGCACCCCTTATTAAATTCTGTGAGGGGTGTAGTTTCCAAAATCGGTTCACATGTGGGGGGTCCACTGTTCTGGCACCACGGGGGCCTTTGTAAACGCACATGGTCCCTGACTCCCATTCCAAACAAATTCTCTCTCCAAAAGCTCAATGGCGCTCCTCCTCTTCTGAGCATTGTAGTGCGCCATCTCCAGAGATCTTGAGACCAGAGAAGTAGATTGTCGATATTACTGATCAGTATTAAAAATCAAAAGATAGCTATTAACTGTTATAATTTAATAATGGGAATAAGTATCTCCTCCAATAAAAAAATTAATTCCCCCTCTTCCCATTTTACAAATAAAAATTTGTAAAAAAAAAAAAAAATTTATCAACATATTTGGCATAACAATGTCCAGAAAAGTCAGAATTATTAAAATATAGTGTTAATGATTCCATATGGTGAACGGCATAAAACGTAAAAATAAAAAAAGTCCAATGCTGAATTGTGATCACATCCCAGAAAAAAATAAAATAAAAAAAAGTCATCAAAAATCACATGTACGCAAATGTGGTACCGATAAAAACAACAAATCACAGATTAAGTGCCAATACAAGCATAACCATATGAATAAAACATGTCCAGGGGTTAAATGTGAGTGCAGGTGCAGTGAACATGAAAAATTCAGGACAACAGGTTTTCATTTTTGTGCTTAAGTTTTTTCCTCCTCACCTTCTTAAAATCATAACACAGACTCCTATAAGGGCTGTTTTTTTGCGCCACTTATTGTACTTTGTAATGACATCAATCATTTCACCACAAAATCTACAGCAAAACGAGAAAAAAAATATTAGTGGGGCAAAATTGAAAAAAAAACAAACACCATTTAGAATTTTTTTTTAGGGACTTCCGATTCTACACAGTGCACTTTTTGGTAAAAATGACACCTTGTTCTTTAGATCCATACAATTAAATTGATATCCAGCTCATTAAGGTTTGATTTTGTTTAACATTAAAAGTTATAACTTTTTGCACCAAAATTAGTACCTTTAAAATTGTCCTCTTCTGACCTCTATAACTTTTTCCGTATGCAGGGATGTATACGGAAAAAAATTAGCCCTCGTACAATTTAAAACGTACTTACAATGTTCAAAAAGTTTGATTTTTTTTTTTAAACAGTACAAAAAGAGTAAAGCGTGTACCCAAACATTGACCCACAGTATAAAAAGAACATGTCAGTGTTATCATACACTTCACTGTGTAAAAATAAAAACTCTCAAAAGTTGCAAAATTGCGGTTTACTTCTCAATTTACTGCCGCAAATAATATATATACATTTTTATAGTACCATATATTTTATGTTAAAATTAAAGGTTTCATTACAAAGTACAGTTGGTCGCAAAAGAAACAAACCCTCATATGGGTCTTTAGGTTGAACATTTTAAGATTTATGGCTCTTAGAAGGGGAGGAGGAAAAATTTTAAACATAAAAATGAAACTGTCCTTTCTCCTCAAGACCAAAATGGGCTGTGACTTCTAAAGGGGTTAAAACTGTAATCTTCAAATCCTTTGTAAACCCCCAGTATATAACTGTACATAGTGTAAGTAAAGTACAGTACAGCCATTACAATGGATACACATACACGTGATGTCATCTGCTGTGACATCACACATCAAAGAGACTTTCTCCAGGGTAGAATCCAATCCCTAACACTTATTTCCTCGGTTCGGCGGGTGAACACGTTCTCCTACTAGACCTGCGCTTATTTTGCAAATTGAAGAGAATTTTGTCTATTTAGGCAAAAGGATCCTGTAGGGACGGCGACCATGAAGCTAAGAGGTAGGAATAATGAAAACTTCCAAAATTTCTGTTTAAAAATGGATTTTACATGAATGTATTAGTGTAAAGTTAATATAGTAGAGTTCTGAATGCTTGGAGCGGGCGGTGGGGGTCGTGACATCACGGCCACGCCCCCTCAATGTAAGTCTATGGGAGGGGGTGTGGTGTGATGTCACGAGGGGCGTGGCTGTGACGTTACGACCCTGTCACCCAGTGTTCTGAATAAAGGCTAGGTGCTGCACAGAGATCACTGGGGTCCCAGCTGCGGGACCACGGCGATCAGACATCTTATCCCCTATCCTTTACATAGGGGATAAGATGTCTAGGGGCAGAGTACCCTTTAAGTCTCTTACAGCAATTGGGTAAAGGTTTACTCCTGTGAGATAAATGATTTTGTGTGAACATACACACAGACATATATATATATATATATATATATATATATATACATAAATAAATGAATGAATATAGGTCTAATATATTGTATCCTGTCGCTATTTTGCAGATATCCCAGTTCTCTCGGTGCCTGTCGTGTGTCTCATACATTACGTGACGAGTTTCCTTTGGCGGTATACTAACCTATATCATTATAAGGTCACTCCACCATATTATGAGATCCATAAAATACCTGGGAAGAAGATTAAGCACCGTGGTCAGCGAGCAGATGTGGCTATTGACATGGCTTTAGGTGACAATTCAGACCCACATGAATCCAGGCACAGCGATCATGTGACAGTCACCATGGCGGATAACCAGATGGATTTACCAACAACCTCTGAAGATGCCTCGGAGCCCAAAGTGTCTTGGCTGCAGCGGACTTGGCAATATGCTAAAAGCAAACTGAAGTGGTCCAATTATGTATCCAATGTGTGGGTTGGAGCATGGGCCATGGCCAACCGCACACTAACCGGCATGATGACCACATTCAAGATGCCATTTTACTTCCTACATACAAAGCTAAGAAGTATTACAGCAAAGGCCATTGACGATCAATGTGAACCAGTTTAACAAGATGCTGATTGGGTCACACAAGGTCTGCATATGGTTGGGGGTGGGGGTGGGGAGGAGCCCGAAATGCAGCCACCTCCACGTGGTGGGCTCTGGGTCACTTGATACATTAACAAGTGAGCGAGGAGCTGCATAATTCAAGGCACATTTCCCATATTGGACATACAGCTTGTAATAGAGACAGAAGATATTGTCCACATGGAAACAAATTTTGCACATAAGTGGGAAAACAAGCCCCCCTATTGGATGATTAAGGAATCAGAGATCTGTATAAGGGGAGAGGTGGATTCCCAGGAATGGAGGATGACAATATAACTTTAGCATAATATCTCTGGATAAGTGGATATGGTAGAAACAGTATCATAATTTTTATTACTATTATTATTATTAACCCCTTAACTCCTTAAGGACCCAGGGCGTATGGATACACCCTGGTTTTTTTATTGTTAAGTACCCAGGGCGTATACATACGCCCGTGGGAATTCAGGTCCCCGCCGCGCACCGGTTGGGGACTGGACTGGGATGCCTCCTGAAATCATTCAGCAGGCATCCCGTGCAACATGTCGCCAATTCCGGGTCATACGGGTCTATGGTGACCCGGAATATAAGGGGGATATCGGTTGTCCGAGACATCCACGATCCCCCTGAAGGGATAGGAGTGAGGTGGCAGGGGTGCCACCCCTCCTATCCCTACTATTGGTCATCAAGAAGCGACGACCAATAGCAAATTGGGGGCGGGGGGGGTTAACTTTCGGTTTCCCTGTTCTGCCCACCCACAGTAGGCAGGGCAGAATGGGGAAACTGACAGGGACTGCCGCAGAAGTTTAATTACTCATGGGCGGCGGTAGCAGGCGGTGATCAATGGGGGTGATCGGCGGCAGAAGAGGAGAACGACGATGCGGCTCCTTGGATCCTACGGAAGCTGGTGAGTTGCCTGGCAACATCTGGAGGTCTACAGTCTGAGACCACTATACAGTGGTCTCTAAACTGGAGCCCTCCAGAAGTTGCAAAACTACAACTCCTAGCATGCCTACACAGCAGTTTGCTGTCTGGGCATGCTGGGATATGTAGTTTTGCAACATCTGGAGGGCCACAGTTTGGAGATCACTGTACAGCGATCTCTTAAACTGTGACCCTCCAGCTGTTGCAAAACTACAAATCCCAGCATGCCCAAACAGCAAACAGCTGTCTCGGCAAGCTGGGAGTTGTAGTTGCGTACCTCCAGCTGTTGCATAACTACGTCTCCCAGCATGCCCTTCTGCGATCAGTACATGCTGGGAATTGTAGTCTTGCAAAAGCTGGAGGCACACTGTTTGGAAAGTACTGAGTCAGGTCACAGAACCTAACTGAAGGTTTTCCAACCAGTGTGCCTCCAGCTATTGCTAAAGTACATCTACCAGCATGCATGGTCTGTCAGTGCATGCTGGGAGTTGTAGTTTTGAAACAGCTGGAGGTTTAACTCCCCATGTGAATGTACAGGGTACATTCACATGGGCGAGTTTACAGTGAGTTTTCTGCTTCAAGTTTGAGCTGCGGCAAATTTTTCGCCACAGCCCAAACTCCTAGTGGGCAACTCAACGTAAACCTCCGCCAGTGCGAATGTACCCTAAAAACACTACACTACATAATAAAGGGTAAAACACTACATATACACCCCCTTACACTGTCTCCCCCCCCCCAATAAAAATGAGAAACGTATCGTATGGCCGTGTTTCCAAAACAGATCCTCCAGCTGCTGCAAAACAACAACTCCCAGCATTTCCGGACAGCCGCTCACTGTCCAGGCATGCTGGGAGTTTAGCAACAGCTGGAGGCACCCTGTTTGGAATCACTGGCGTAGAATACCACTATGTCCACTCCTATGCAATCCCTAATGTAGTCCTCAAATGCGCAAGGCGCTGTCTCATTTCGGGGCCCAGTCGTATTTCAAGGAAACAGTTTAGGGCCACATAAGGGGTATTTCCGTACTCTGGAGAAATTGCACTACAAATTTTGGGGGGCTTTTTCTCCTTTTACCCCTTATGAACAGGAAAAGTTGGGGGTTACACCAGCCTGTTAATGTAAAAAAATAAAAATGTTTACACTAGCATGCTGGCGTTGCCCCCTACTTTTTATTTTCACAAGCAAGTAAAGGAAAAAATAGACCCCCAAAATTTGTAACGCAATTTCTCCTGAGCACGGAAATACCCCATATGTGGGCGTAAAATTCTCTGCGGACGCACAGCAGGGCTCAGGAGTGAGAGCACACTATGTACATTTGAGGTCTAATTTGGTGATTTGCACAGGGGTGGCTGATTTTACAGCGGCTCATTTTGGAAACTACACCCCTCACGGAACGTAACAAGGGGTACAGTGAGCCTTAACACCCCACAGGTGTTTGAAAATTTTTCATTAAATTTGGATGGGAAAATGAGAAAAAAAAAAACTAAACATAATATGCTGGTGTTAACCTAAATTTTTCATTTTCACAAGGGAAAATATGAAAAAGCCCCCCAAAATTTGTAACCCCATTTCTTCTGAGTAAGAACATACTCCATATGTGGATGTAAAGTGCTCTGCGGGTGAACTACAATGCTCAGAAGAGAAGGAGCACCATTGGGCTTTTGAAGATAAATTTTGTCCGGAATTGAAGGCCACGTGTGTTTACAAAGCCCCCATAGAGCCAGAACAATGGACCCCTCCCACATGTGACCCCATTTTGGAAACTACACCCCTCAAGTAATGTAATAAGGGGTACAGTGAGCATTTACGCCCCACAGGTGTCTGACAGATTTTTGGAACAGTGGTCCTTGAAAATGAAAAATGTAATTTTTCATTTGCACAGCTTACAGTTCCAAAGAGCTGTCAAACGCCAGTGGGGTGTAAATACTGGGTCTTCAATTTTCTCCTTAAACTTACTGCTATTCCTGTTAAACACCTAAAGGGTTAACAAACATTCTGAATATAATTTTGTATACTTTGATGGGTGCAGTTTTTATAATGGGGTAATTTATGGGGTATTTCTAATATGAAGACCCCTCAAATCCACTTCAAATCTGAACTGGTCCCTGAAAAATTCAGATTTTGAAAATTTTGAGAAAAATTTGAAAATTGCTGCTGAACTTTGAAGCCCACTGATGTCTTCCAAAAGTAAAAAAAAAACATGTCAACTTTATGATGCAAACATGAAGAGATTGTATATGTGAATCAACATATAATTTATTTGGTTTGTCTATTTTCCTCACAAGCAGAGAGCTTCAAGGTTAAAAAAAAAAAAGCAAAATTTTAAAATTTTTGAATTTTTTACCAAGAAATGATGCAAGTATTGACGAAAACTTACCACTATGATAAAGTAGAATATGTCACGAAAAAACTATCTTGGAATCAACTTCATAAGTAAAAGCATCCCAGAGTTAGTAATGCTTAAAGTGACAGTGGTTAGATGTGCAAAAAATGCTCTGGTCCTTAAGGCCAAAATGACCTCGATCCTTAAGGGGTTAAAGCAGAAAAGTTTTCCCTTATGTAAATAGCTGAAGTTCTTTATCTACCCTTTATTACCAGTAGCATTGCTAGAGAGTGACAGGGGGGGTACCGCATCTGGTGACACCCTAACTAGCCTGTCTGGCACTAAATAGCTGCACTCCAACTATCCCGCAAAAACCCATCCACCGTCCTCAGAAATAAAAAAAGTATTAAAAACATACTATGCCGCACCATGAATATCCGTACTCTGGGGGCTTTTTTGCTCAATTTTGAGCCCACATTTTGTGACGTTGTCAGACCAGAGAAGTAGATTGTCGATATTACCGATCAGTATTAATTGATCGTCCTAATCAGCGAGTACTTGCCGCGTTAGATGAGCCGGCTCGTCCTGAAGCTAAACTGTCACAGCATGTAAACATGGAAACATGCTGTGACATTGAAGTGACTTCAGCTTTCATAGACAGCTGATCATCACAGACATCGTCCGCGGGTCTCCCCATGGCTGGCCTGGCCCCCTGATTGTTGTGATTGGTCAATCAATCCAGATTGACCAATCACAGCAGAGGCAGTTGAAAAAAACTGCCTTTCACAGCTCCGATCTCCTCAGTGTAGGGAGATCTGTGAGGAGATTGGAGCTGTGTGAGCTCTGTGTGAAATAAAACATCAAACAGACCCCTATAACCCCCCCATACCCATCCTAGTGCTCCTGTCTAGGGGACATCAGCTGTCTTGGACATCTGATTGTCACCATGCAGTGATTTCTGTAAACTGTAAGCCTCCTTATGTTGCTAAACTACAACTCCCAGCATGCCCAGACAGCTGTTGGCTGTCAGGGCATGCTGGGATTTGTAGTTTTGCAACATCTGGAGAGCCACAGTTTGGAGATCACTGTGCAGTGATCTCTAAACTGTGGCCCTCCAGATGTTGCAAAACTACAACTCCCAGCATGCACGAACAGCAAACTGCTGACTTGCCATGCTGGAAGTTAGAGTTGCGTGTGTGGTAAGTCTCAGGGGTAGGGGTAGTACAGTCAGGGATTTGCTTTGGTATATCAGGGGTTAATGTTAACCCTATAGTTCGTGACGCCAGGCTGAGGGCTAGTATGTTGAGATGACTCTCCGGCCTATCGCCGCCCTTCCCAGTAACGATAGGTGCATAAGAATAAAGACTGAAGGTCCACAAGATAGTTGAATTTGAACTTGCATAAACTTTACTTAAAGGCTTGCGGTACATCCACAGAGTAGTAACAGTCTCAATTAAACAGTCTCTCTATACTTAAATGACTGACAGATGTTGCGGACCTTGACTTTAGATAATAGTCTCTGAATTCAGGGTATATTGCGAAGATCCGTCCGGATTTAGGGGATAGATAAGGTCCGGTGGTCTTGCAGAGTGTTTAGTGATTGATACACTCGCAATTTGGAATAGAACAGCCGTCGCCGCAAGGCTAAGGCCTAGACACACTGATGACAGCAGCGCAGATCCTTTCTCGTCAACAGCCAGAAACCAAGAGAGATTAATGGCCACCGCGCCCTTATATGGGCAGGGGCGGGGCCGTTTTGATTGGTCCAGCCATCTGTCCCTCACCGTCACAAAGGAAATGAGTGCATTATGTCACAGGGACCTCCAAAGGTCCTCAAGCAAAAATACCATTGAGTTTACCTGATCACGTGACCCGCAGGTCCTGCTACGCTTCTCAAAGGTAATTAACTATTTATGTACATTTTATACAGTTAAACTTCCACAAATAAGGAGCATATGACTAGAGTAATAACTATAGGGGTGAGAGGTGACTAGGGGTGGACTAGGGGTGGGCGCTTCGGGCCCAGAATAGTCACGTTGCCTTGACGACAACGCAGGGGGATGTTCATTACCAACGTCCGTCTGCGTCGTCGTCAAGGCAACGCCTCTATTTCGGGCTCGAAGCGCGGAGAAGAGGCCCCCCGGTGAAGATGGCAGCCCGGAACCACTATCCCACCGGACGACCTCCCCACCGGACAGTATTGCAGCACCGGACCAGTGGAGCACCGTCCCGCCGAACGGAGGTGAGTAGAGAACTAAAGGGGGTGAGAGGGGGGGGCTGGATGATGTCAAAGGCCGCAGTGGTCTTCAACCTGCGGACCTCCAGAGGTTTCAAAACTACAACTCCCAGCAAGCCCGGACAGCCGATGGCTGCCCGGGCTTGCTGGGAGTTGTAGTTTTGAAACCTCTGGAGGTCCGCAGAAGACCACTGTATCAGACATTGACAAGCGGTGATGATGAAGGTGGGGGGGGGGGGAGGGACTGATGACAAGGGGATGATGACAAGGGGATGATGAAGGGGGGGGTGTGGGATGATGACAAGGGGATGATGAAGGGGGGGGGGGATTATGACAAGGGGATGATGAAGGGGGTGGGGATGATGAAAAGGGGATGATGACAAGGGGATGATGAAGGGGGGTGGGGGTGATGACAAGGGGATGATGATAAGGGGATGATGAAGGGGGGGGGTGTGGGATGATTACAAGGGGATGATGAAGGGGGGTGGGGATGATGAAAAGGGGATGATGACAAGGGGGTGATGAAGGGGGGTTGTGGGATGGACAAGGGGATGATGAAGGGGGGGGGTGATGACAGGCGGTGATGATGAAGGGGGGGATGATGACAGGCGGTGATGATGAAGGGGGAATGATGACAGGCGGTGATGATGAAGGGGGGATGATGACAGGCGGTGATGATGAAGGGGGGATGATGACAGGCGGTGATGATGAAGGGGGGATGATGACAGGCGGTGATGATGTATTTCCTGGGATTTTGGGGTGAAATTAGGGGCCTCTGCCTATATTCGGGTCGGCTTATACTCGAGTATATACGGTGTGTGTATATATATCACATTTTTTTCAAAGCTGCAAAATTGTGTTCTTTAGTCATTTATTGGTTTTTGCTTATGTGTGCAAAAAAAAAAATGGTATTCAAAAGTGATTTATTGGTTTTTGCTTATGTAAGCCAAATTTATCAACCCCCTGTAGTAGTTTAATAATGTGTCACACAAAGCAAAACCAAAAGCAAGAAAAGATGGCAGCCCGGAACCACTATCCCACCGGACGACCTCCACACCGGACAGTCCTGCAGCACCGGACCAGCGGAGTACTGTCCCGCCGAACGGAGGTGAGTACAGAACTAAAGGGGGTGAGAGGGGGGGCTGGATGATGTTGAAGGCCGCAGTGGTCTTCAACCCTTCGGACCTCCAGAGGTTTCAAAATTACAACTCCCAGCAAGCCCGGACTATACAAAAGGACCCCGACGTCCTAGGGACTCTGGCTATGGGGACCTATAAACAGGTACCGTATAGGATGCGGTACCGGGACACCACACGTGCCTCAAGCTGTTGCATAACTACAACTCCCAGCATGCCCTTTGGCCATCAGTGCATGCTGGGAGTTGTAGTTTTGCCACAGCAAGAAGCACACTGGTGACGAAACACAGTAAGGTAACAGAACCTAACTCAGTGTTTCCCCACCAGTGTGCCTCCAGCTGTTGCAAAACTACAACTCCCAGCATGCACTGACAGACCGTTTATGATGGGAGTGTTCGTTTTGTAACAGCTGGAGGCACCCTGGTGGGGAAGCACTGAGTTTGTCTGTTCCCTAACACGGTTTTCCTCACCAGTGGGCCTCCAGCTGTGGCAAAACTACAACTCCCAGCATGCACGGTCTGTGAGTCCATGCTGAGAGTTGAAGTTTTGCAACAGCTGGAGGTTTGACCCCCCCCCCCCCAATGATGTGAACGTACAGGGTATATTCACACAAGCTGGGGTTTACAGTAAGTTTCCCACTACAAATTTGAGCTGCAGAAAATTTTCCTCCGCAGCTCAAACTCCCTGCGGGAAACTCACTATGAACCCCCGCCCGTGGGAATATACCCTAAAAACCCTACACTACGCTACCACAAAATAAAGAGTAATACACTACATATACATATACCCTTACACAGTGTACACCCTCCCCCATAAAAATTTAAAACGTCTGGTACGGCACTGTTTGCAAAAAGGAGCCTCCGGCTGTTGCAAAACAACAACTTCCAGCATTGCCGGACAGCCATTGACTGTCCAGGCATGCTGGGAGTTTTGCCACAGCTGGAGGTACCCTGTTTGGGAAACACTGCTGTAGGGTATTTATGGTAGCAGAGTCAATTGTAATGCTTGCATCTGGGTCCTCCCCTATGCAAATCTCTAATTTAGTCCTCAAATGCGCATGGTGCTCTCTCACTTTGGAGCCCTGTCATATTTCAAGGAAACGGTTTAGGGACACATATGGGGTATTTCCGTACTCGGGAGAAATTGTGTTACAAATTTTGGGGGCTTTTTCTAATTTTACCCCTTATGAAATGGAAAAGTTGGGGTCTACACCAGTATGTTTTTTTACACTAACATGCTGGTGTTGTCCCATACTTTTTATTTTCAAAAAAGACCCCCAAAATTTGTACGGAAATACCCCATATGTGGGCGTACAATGCTCTGCGGATGCACAACAAGGCTCAGGAGTGAGAGCGCACTATGTACATTTGAGGCCTAAATTGGTGATTTGCACAGAGGTGGCTGAAAGTTGCAACGGTTCTGACATAAACACACAAAAAAAATACCCACATGTGACCCCATTTTGGAAACTGCATCCCTCATGGAACATAACAAGGGGTATAAAAATCTAATTTTTCACTTTCACGTCCAACTTAAATGCAAACCTGTCAAACACCTGTGAGGTGTTAAGGTTCGCTGTACCCCTTGTTACGTTACTGGAGGGGTGTCGTTTCCCAAATAGTGTGCCATGTGTTTTTTTTTTTTGCTGTTCTGACACCATGGGGGCTTGCTAAATGCAACATGCCCCCCAAAATCCATTTCAGCAATATTCACCCTCTAAAAGCCCACAGTTGCTCTTTCCCTTTTGAGCCATGTTGTGGGCCCACAGAGCACTTTGCGTCAATATATGAGGTATTTCCATACTTCAGAGAAGTTGGGCTACAAATTTTGTGGGACTTTTTCTCCTAAGAACCCTTACAAAAATGTAAAAAAAAATTGGGCCACATGAACATGTTAGTATAAAAAATGGAAATCTTAATTTTTCTCCTCCACTTTGCTGCTGTTCCTGTAAAACACCTAAAGGGTTAACAAACTTTCTTAATGGCATTTGAATACTTTGAGGGGTGCAGTTTCTACAATGGGGTCATTTGTGGTATATTTCTCACAGAAAGGCCCCTCAAATCCACTTCAGACTTAACTGGTCCCTGAAAAATTCAGATTTTTTATTTTTCGTGAAAAGTTTGAAAAAATGCTGCTATACTTTGAAGCCCTCTAATGTCTTAAAAAAATAAAAACATGAAAACTTTACGATGCAAACATAAAGTAGACATATTCGGGGACATTTATCATTGTTGCTTTGGTAATCGAGTTCTGTTGGCATTTTTTTCTTGCTTTTGGTTTTGCTTTTGTGTGACACATTATTAAACTACCACAGGGGGTTGATAAATTTGGCTTACATAAGCAAAAACCAATAAATCACTTTTGAATACCATTTTTTTTTTTTTTTTTTGCACACATAAGCAAAAACTAATAAATGACTACAGAACACAATTTTGCAGCTTTGAATTTTTATATATATATATATATATATATATATATACATACACCGTATATACTCGAGTATAAGCCGACCCGAATATAAGCCGAGGCCCCTAATTTCACCCCAAAATCCCAGGAAAAGTTATTGACTCAAGTATAAGCCTAGGGTGGGAAATACATCATCCCCCCTGTCATCATCCAGACCCCCTTCATCATCACCCTGTCATCATCCCCCCTTCATCATCACCGCCTGTCATCATCCCCCCTTCATCATCACCCTGTCATCATCCCCCCTTCATCATCACCGCCTGTCATCATCCCCCCTTCATCATCACCGCCTGTCATCATTCCCCCTTCATCATCACCGCCTGTCATCATCCCCCCCTTCATCATCACCGCCTGTCATCACCCCCCCTTCATCATCCCCTTGTCATCATCCCACACCCCCCCTTCATCATCCCCTTGTCATCATCCCACACACCCCCCTTCATCATCCCCTTGTCATCATCCCCACCCCCTTCATCATCCCCTTGTCATCATCCCCTTTTCATAATCCCCACCCCCCTTCATCATCCCCTTGTCATAATCCCACACCCCCCCTTCATCATCCCCTTGTCCTCATCCCCTTGTCGTCATCCCCACTCCCTTCATCATCCCCTTGTCATCATCCCCTTGTCATCATCCCCACCCCCTTCATAATCCCACACCCCCAATTGATCATCCCCTTGTCATAATCCCCCCCCTTCATCATCCCCTTGTCATCATCCCACACCCCCCCTTCATCATCCCCTTGTCATCAGCCCCCCCCCCCCCACCTTCATCATCACCGCTTGTCAATGTCTGATACAGTGGTCTTCTGCGGACCTCCAGAGGTTTCAAAACTACAACTCCCAGCAAGCCCGGGCAGCCATCGGCTGTCCGGGCTTGCTGGGAGTTGTAGTTTTGAAACCTCTGGAGGTCCGCAGGTTGAAGACCACTGCGGCCTTTAATATCATCTAGCCCCCCCTCTCACCCCCTTTAGTTCTGTACTCACATCCGCTCGGCGGGACGGTGCTCCGCTGGTCCGGTGCTGCAGAACTGTCCGGTGGGGAAGTCCTGCAGCACCGGACCAGCGGAGCACCGTCCCGCCGAGCGGAGGTGAGTACAGAACTAAAGGGGGTGAGAGGGGGGGCTGGATGATGTCAAAGGCCGCAGTGGTCTTCAACCTGCGGACCTCCAGAGGTTTCAAAACGACAACTCCCAGCAAGCCCGGACAGCCGATCCCCTTGTCATCATCCCCTTGTCATCATCTCCATCCCCTTCATCATCCCCTTGTCATCATCCCCTTTTCATAATCCCACACTCCCTTCATCATCCCCTTGTCATAATCCCACCCCCCCTTCATCATCCCCTTGTCATCATCCCCTTGTCATCATCCCCACCCCTTCATCATCCCCGTGTCATAATCCCACACCCCCCCTTCATCATCCCCTTGTCATCATCCCCTTGTCATCATCCCCACTCCCTTCATCATCCCCTTGTCATAATCCCAAACCCCCCCTTCATCATCCCCTTGTCATCATCCCACACCCCCCCCCTTTATCATCCCCTTGTCATCAGCCCCCCCCCCCCCACCTTCATCATCACCGCTTGTCAATGTCTGATACAGTGGTCTTCTGCGGACCTCCAGAGGTTTCAAAACTACAACTCCCAGCAAGCCCGGGCAGCCATCGGGCTTGCTGGGAGTTGTAGTTTTGAAACCTCTGGAGGTCCGCAGGTTGAAGACCACTGCGGCCTTCAATATCATCTAGCCCCCCCTCTCACCCCCTTTAGTTCTGTACTCACATCCGCTCGGCGGGACGGTGCTCCGCTGGTCCGGTGCTGCAGTACTGTCCGGTGGGGAGGTCGTCCGGTGGGATAGTGGTTCCGGGCTGCCATCTTCACCGGGGGGGCCTCTTCTCCGCGCTTCGGGCCCGAAATAGAGGCGTTGCCTTGACGACAACGCAGACTGACGTTGGTAATGAACCTCCCCCTGCGTTGTCCTCAAGGCAATGTGACTATTCCGGGCCCGAAGAGCGGAGAAGAGGCCCCCACGGTGAAGATGGCAGCCCGGAACCACTATCCCACCGGACGACCTCCCACCGCACAGTCCTGCAGCACCGGACCAGTAGAGCACCGTCCCGCCGAGCGGAGGTGAGTACAGAACTAAAGGGGGTGAGAGGGGGGGCTGGATGATGTCAAAGGCCGCAGTGGTCTTCAACCTGCGGACCTCCAGAGGTTTCAAAACTACAACTCCCAGCACGCCCGGACAGCCGATGGCTGCCCTGGCTTACTGGGAGTTGTAGTTTTGAAACATCTGGAGGTCCGCAGGTTGAAGACCACTGAGGGCGGATAGGTCACTCGAGTATAAGCCGAGGGGGGTGTTTTCAGCACGAAAAATCGTGCTGAAAAACTCGGCTTATACTCGAGTATATACGGTATGTATGTTTTTTTTTCCCTTTTTACCACTTTGTTTTTTTCCTCTAAATGTACTAACTCATTTTTTGTCTTCTCATTTCAGATCCGTGTATCTTGTGGATTACTTTAGATTCAGGGGAGTGCAGTGATTAGCATTTTTTTGGTTTAATGTTAATAAAATGGTTAATGAGGACTTTTGGGGGAGTGTTTTTTTGGAATACATTTTTTTTAAATGTGATGTTTTTTTTTTATTTACTTGGCATGCTTAGTAGTGGAAGCAGTATTATAGACAGAGTCCATTATTAAGCTGAGGCTTAGCATTAGCCCCCAAAACAGCTAGTGCTAAACCCCAATTATTTCCCCGGTACCCACCACCACAGGGGTGCTGGGAGGAGCCGGTACCACCAGGCCCAAAGCCTCAAATATGGCGCTCCTGAGCCTAGGCGGTAACAGGCTGGTGTTATTTAGGCTTGGGAGGGCCAGTAACAATGGTCTTTGCCCACCCTGGTAACATCAGGCTGTTGCTGCTTGGTTGGTATTTGGATAAAAATAGGGGGAACCTTATCTTTGTTTTGCATGAATAATTATTAAAAAAAAAAAAAAAAACGCATATGTAATAAAAACAGCAAAAATTCAAAATGAGAGACAGGTGGCCAAAGAAAGCAAAACTAATCCTAAATATTTTTTTAGATATTTTTTTGGCAAAAAAACCAAAGACAGAGCATGTAGGACCCCTTAATAATGATAATGGCGAGGTTGTCACAGGCGATCAAGAGAAGGCGGAGCTACTGAATGGGTTCTTTAGTTCTGTATACACTATGGAAGAAGGAGCTGACATTGGCCAGGTCAGTGCTGGTAACACAACATGTAATGTACTGAACTGGCTTAGTGTAGAGATGGTACAATGTAAGTTAAGTGATATAAATGTAAGCAAATCCCCAGGACCGGATGGACTACACCCAAGAGTTCTTAGAGAGGTAAGTTCAGTAATATCTGTACCCCTGTTCATGATATTTAGAGATTCTCTGGTGTCTGGTATTGTGCCAAGGGACTGGCGCAAGGCGAATGTGGTGCCAATCTTCAAAAAGGGCTCTAGGTCTTCCCCAGGAAACTATAGACCGGTAAGTTTAACGTGCATTGTGGGTAAATTGTTTGAAGGACTTATAAGGGATTACATACAGGAATACATAGGGGATAATTGTATTATAAGTGATAGCCAGCATGGGTTTACTAAGGATAGAAGTTGTCAAACCAATCTAATTTGCTTTTATGAAGAGGTGAGTAGAAGCCTTGACAGAGGAATGGCTGTGGATATAGTGTTTCTGGATTTTGCTAAAGCATTTGATACTGTCCCTCATAGACGTCTGACAGGTAAGTTAAGGTCTTTGGGTTTGGAAATTTTAGTTTGTAACTGGATTGAACACTGGCTCATGGATCGTACCCAGAGAGTGGTGGTCAATGATTCGTACTCTGATTGGTCCCCGGTTATTAGTGGTGTACCCCAAGGTTCAGTACTGGGCCCGCTGTTGTTTAATTTATTTATTAATGATATAGAGGATGGTATTAACAGCTCTGTTTCTATCTTTGCAGATGACACCAAGCTTTGTAGCACAGTACAGTCTATAGAGGATGTGCATAAGTTACAAGATGACTTGGATAGACTAAGTGTCTGGGCATCCACTTGGCAAATGAGGTTCAATGTGGATAAATGTAAAGTTATGCATCTGGGTACTAATAACCTGCATGCGTCGTATGTCTTAGGGGGGATTAAACTGTCAGAGTCACTGGTAGAGAAGGATCTGGGTGTACTTGTAGATCACAGACTACAGAATAGCATGCAATGTCAGGCTGCTGCTTCCAAAGCCGGCAGGATATTGTCATGTACAAAAAGAGGCATGGACTCAAGGGACAGGGACATAATACTCCCCCTTTATAAAGCATTGGTACGGCCTCACCTGGAATATGCTGTTCAGTTTTGGGCACCTGTCCATAAAAGGGACACTGCGGAGTTGGAAAGGGTGCAGAGACGCGCGACTAAACTAATATGGGGCATGGAACATCTTAGCTATGAGGAGCGATTAAAGGAGTTACAATTGTTTAGTCTTGAGAAGAGACGTTTAAGGGGGGATATGATAAACATATATAAGTATATTAATGGCCCATACAAAAAATATGGAGAAAAACTGTTCCAGGTTAAACCCCCCCAAAGGACGAGGGGGCACTCCCTCCGTCTGGAGAAGAAAAGGTTTAGTCTAAAGGGGCGACACGCCTTCTTTACCGTGAGGACTGTGAATTTATGGAACGGTCTACGTCAGGAACTGGTCACAGCTGGAACAATTAACAGCTTTAAAACAGGATTAGATACATTCCTGGAACAAAATAACATTAATGCTTATGAAGAAATATAAAATCTCATCCCTTCCCCAATATCGCGCCACACCCCTACCCCTTAATTCCCTGGTTGAACTTGATGGACATATGTCTTTTTTCGACCGTACTAACTATGTAACTATGTAACTATAGGGTTCCCCCTATTTTTATTTTCAGCCAAATACCAACCAAGCAGCAACAGCCTGATGTTACCAGGGTGGGCGAGGACCATTGTTACTGGCCCTCCCCAGCCTAATTAACGCCAGCCCGTTACCACCTAGGCCCAGGAGCGCCATATTTGATCCTCCGGGCCTATTGGTACCGGCTCTTCCCGGCACCCCTGTGGCGGTGGGTACCGGGGTAATAATTGGAGGTTAGCGCTAGCTGTGTTGGGGGCTAACACTAAGCATAGGCTTAGTAATGGATTCCGTCTATTAGACAGCTTCCACTACTAAGCCTTTCAAGTAATTAAAAAAAAACACGTTTAAAAAAAAATGTATTCCAAAAAACACTCTCATTAACATTAAACAGTTTGGCCTTAAGGACCAGACCGTTTTTTGCACATCTGACCACTGTCACTTTAAACATTAATAACTCTGGAATGCTTTTAGTTATCATTCTGATTCCGAGATTGTTTTTTCGTGACATATTCTACTTTAACATGGTGGTAAATTTTTGTGGTAACTTGCATCCTTTCCTTGTGAAAAATCCTAAAATTTGATGAAAAATTTGAAAATTTTGCATTTTTCTAACTTTGAAGCTCTCTGCTTGAAGCTCTCTGCTTTTTTTTACAAAAAATTTTTTTTTTATTCACATATACAATATGTCTACTTTATGTCTGCATCATAAAAGTGAAAAGTTTTTACTTTTGGAAGACACCAGAGGGCTTCAAAGTTCAGCAGCAATTTTCCAATTTTTCACAAAATTTTCAAACTCACTATTTTTCAGGGACCAGTTCAGGTTTGAAGTGGATTTGAAGGGTCTTCATATTAGAAATACCCCACAAAAGACCCCATTATAAAAACTGCACCCCCCAAAGTATTCAAAATGACATTCAGTCATCATTTTAACCCTTTAGGTGTTTCACAGGAATAGAAGCAAAGTGAAGGAGAAAATTCACAATCTTCATTTTTTACACTCGCATGTTCTTGTAGACCCAATTTTTGAATTTTTACAAGGGGTAAAAGGAGAAAATGTATACTTATATTTGTAGCCCGATTTCTCTTGAGTAAGCACATACCTCAAATGTCTATGTAAAGTGTTCGGCGGGCACAGTAGAGGGCTCAGAAGGGAAAGAGCGATAAGGGAATTTTGGAGAGTACGTTTTTCTGAAATGGTTTTTGGGGGGCATGTTGCATTTAGGAAGCCCCTATGGTGCCAGAACAGCAAAAAACCCTCACATGGCATACCATTTTGGAAACTAGACCCCTTGAGGAACATAACAAGGAATAAAGTGAGCCTTAATACCCCACAGGTGTTTTACGACTTTTGCATATGTAAAAAAAAAATTATTTTTTTTCACTAAAATGTGTGTTTCCCCCCAAATTTCACATTTTTCCAAGGGTTAATAGCAGGAAATACCCCCCAATATTTGTAACCCCTTCTCTTCTGAGTATGGAGGTATCCCATAAGTTGACCTGAAGTGCACTATGGGCGAACTACAATGCTCAGAAGAGAAGGAGTCATATTTGGCTTTTTGAGAGCAAATTTTGCTCGGGGGGCATATCGCATTTAGGAAGCCCCTATGGTGCCAGAACAGCAAAAAAAAAACCACATGGCATACCATTTTGGAAACTAGACCCCTTGAGGAATGTAATAAGGAATAAAGTGAGCCTTATTACCCCACAGGTGTTTCACGACTTTTGCATATGTAAAAAAAAATAAAAACATTTTCCACTAAAATGTGTGTTTCCCCCCAAATTTCACATTTTTGCAAGGGTTAATAGCAGGAAATACCCCCCAATATTTGTAACCCCTTCTCTTCTGAGTATAGAGGTACCCCATAAGTTGACCTGAAGTGCACTATGGGCGAACTACAATGCTCAGAAGAGAAGGAGTCATATTTGGCTTTTTGAGAGCAAATTTTGCTCGGGGGGCATATCGCATTTAGGAAGCCCCTCTGGTGCCAGAACAGCAAAAAAAACCCACATGGCATACCATTTTGGAAACAAAACCCCTTGAGGAACGTAACAAGGGGTACAGTGAGCATTTGCCCCCCACTGGTGTCTGACAGATCTTTGGAACAGTGAGCTGTACAAGTTTCCATTTTCACGGACCACTGTTCCAAAGATCCGTCAAACACCTGTGGGGGGTAAATTCTCACTGCACCCCTCATTACATTCCGTGAGGGGTGTCGTTTCCGAAATGGGGTCACATGTGGGTTTTTTTTTTTTTGCGTTTGTCAAAACCGCTGTAACAATCAGCCACCCCTGTGCAAATCACCTCAAATGTACATGGTGCGCTCTCCCTTCTGGGCCTTGTTGTGCGCCCCCAGAGCACTTTGCGCTCACATATGGGGTATCTCTGTAGTCGGGAGAAATTGCATTACAAATTTTGGGGGGCTTTTTTCCCTTTTACCTCTTCTGAAAATGTAAAGTATAGGGCAACATCAGCATGTTAGTGTAAAAAATGAAATTTTTTTACACTAACATTGTGGTGTAGACCCCAACATTTCCTTTTCATGAAGGGTTAAAGAAGAAAAAGCCCCCCAAACCTTGTAACCCAATTTCTCCCGAGTACGGCGATACCCCATATGTCGCCCTAAACTGTTGCCTTGAAATACGACAGGGCTCCAAAGTGAGAGCGCTGTGCGCATTTGAGGCCTAAATTAGGGATTTGCATAGGGGTGGACATAGGGGTATTCTACGCCAGTGATTCCCAAACAGGGTGCCTCCAGCTGTTGCAAAACTCCCAGCATGCGTGGACAGTCAACGGCTGTCCGGCAATACTGGGAGTTGTTGTTTTTCAACAGCTGGAGGCTCTGCTTTGGAAACAGTGGCGTACCGGACGTTCTTCTTGGGGGAGGGGGGCTGTGTAGGGGTATGTGTATATGTAGTGTTTTTAACTTTTTATTTTATTTTGTGTTAGTGTAGTGTAGTGTTTTTAGGGTACAGTCACATGGGCGGGGGATTACAGCGAGTTTCCCGACGCAAAATTTGCTGCATCTCAAGATGCGATAAACCCACTGTAAAAGCCTCGCCCATGTGAATGTACCCTGTACATTCACAGGGGGGGGTCACCAGCTGTTGCAAAACCCCAACTCCCAGCATGCATGCTGGGAGTTATAGTTTTGCAACAGCTGGAGGCACACAGGTTAGGAAACACTGAGTTAGAAACAGACAATGTTTCCCAACCAGTGTGTCTCCAGTTGTTGCAAAACTACAACTCCCAGCATGCCCAGACAGCTGAAGGGCATGCTGGGAGTTGTAGTTCGGCAACATCTGAAGGGCCAGATTTTGCTGAACTAAAACTCCCAGCATGCCTGGACAGTCAGTGCATACTGGGAGTTGTAGTTTTGCAACAGCTGGAAGAGCACAGATTGGAGACCATTATACAATGGTCTCCAAACTGGGCCCCTCCAGATGTTGCAAAACTACAACTCCCAGCATGCATGGTCTGTTAGTGCATGCTGGGAGTTATAGTTTTGCAACAGCTGGAGGCACACAGGTTAGGAAACACTGAGTTAGAAACATTGTTTCCCAACCAGTGTGTCTCCAGTTGTTGCAAAACTACAACTCCCAGCATGCCCAGACAGCTGAAGCGAATGCTGGGAGTTGTAGTTCGGCAACATCTGAAGGGCCAGATGTTGCTGAACTAAAACTTCCAGCATGCCTGGACAGTCAGTGCATACTGGGAGTTGTAGTTTTGCAACAGCTGGAAGAGCACAGATTGGAGACCATTATACAATGGTCTCCAAACTGGGGCCCTCCAGATGTTGCAAAACTACAACTCCCAGCATCCCCAGACAGCCAAAGGCTGTCTAGGCGTCCTGGGAGTTATAGTTTTCAGACTCCTAGAAGCAGCAGTGAAGATCTTCACTGAGGACCATATACTTACCTGCCGGTCCCGTCGCTGCTCGTCCACGTGGCCGGTCCTGCCGCTGCTCCTCGGTCCCGCCAGGTAAGGCCGCCGGTCCCCTGATGTTCCCCCCCTATGCCGCAGGTCCCTGCGAGCCCCCGCAGCCATCGTCCCCCGTTCTGCCCGACTTCCAGGGGCGGGCAGTGCGGGGGATCTGAACTTTCACCCCAGATCACTGTGATTGGTCCACAGGGACCAATCACAGTGATCGCTGACCAGGACCATCAATGGATGGTCCTGGGGGTGAAGCAGAAGTTGTCCCCTGCTGGAAACAGCGGGACTTCTGCCAGTTAACCCGTGCGATGCTGCGCATCGCCGGGTTAACTGAATGTCATTTATAAACGCCGGGATGCCCGAACGCACTGCACAACCCGCGTATATATATGACATTCTGCGGGAAGGGGTTAAAAAAGACGCTGGTCATTGAAGCAGTCCACCAAATCCGAAGTAGTCCACAGGATACATGGATCTGAAATGAGGAGAAAAAAAGAAAAATAGGTTAATACATTTATTGTCACCCGTCCGCGCCTGACTACAACTCCCAGCATGCCCTTACAGTAAGAGCATGCTGGGAGTTGTAGGGGGGGTGACAATCTCCCGCACCACATGACTACAACTCACAGCATGCCCTTACAGTAAGGATATGCTGGGAGTTGTAGTCATGTGGTGCGGGAGATTGTTACCCCCCCCCCCCCACGCACACACTACAACTCCCAGCATATCATTATTATAAGGACATGCTGGGAGTTGTATTTGTGCGGCAGAGGGCAGGTGACAGGCTTGTCACCCGCCCCCCTACAACTCCCAGCATGCCCTTACAGTAAGGATATGCTGGGAGTTGTAGTGTGTGTGTGTGGGGGGGGGGGGCGGGGGTAGCCATCTCCTGCACCACATGAATAAAACTCCCAGCATATCCTTACTGTAAGGGCATGCTGGGAGTTTTAGGGGGGCAGGTGAAAAGCCTGTCACCTGCCACACAACTACAACTCCCAGCATGTCCTTACAGTAAGGGCATGTTGGGAGTTGTAGTCATGTGGTGTGGGAGATTGTCACCCCCCCCCCCCCTACAACTCCCAGCATGCTCTTACTGTAAGGGCATGCTGGGAGTTGAAGTTGTGCGGCAGGGGGGCAGGTGACAAGCTTGTCACCCCCCCCCCCCACGCACACAACTCTCCCAGCATGCCCTTCCTGTAAGGACATGCTGGGAGTTGTAGTCGTGCCAGCCAGGGAAGAGGGTGGTAATGCGCTCCGCTCCTTGGCTGCAGTGATCAGAGAATCACTGTAATTTCATATTTCCTGTCGTCACGTGACACGGGACCCAGCGGGAAATTTGAAATTACACCAAACTCTGCGGCGCTGTAGTAAGGAGCCCGGGCTGACATAACACTGCAGCCGCCCGGGACTCCCTCAGCCAGGCAGGGAGATGTGCAGAAGCCGTCCCTGCCATCTCTCGGTGTGTACCGCAGTGCTGAGGGATGACAGGGACGGCACCTACACATCTCCCTGACGGCTGTGGGAGTCCCGTGGGGGGCAGCTGAGTTATGTCAGCCCGGGCTCCTTACCAGGCGCTGCGGAAATAAAAGTTGACGGAGCCCGGGCGGCTGAAGTGAGGTTAGCCCGGGCACCTTACCACGGTGCCGCAGGATATCTTAGGAGCCCGGGAGGGTGCAGACTGATGCCAGCCCGGGCTCCTTTTAACATCTAGCGGAGCCGCGGAGCTTTTAGTCCCTAATGTAATATCAAATTTCCCGTGATTGGCTGCTCGGTCCTGGCCAATTACGGGACCCAGCGGGAAATATGAAATTACATTAAGGGAAATAGAAACTCTGCTGCGCCGAGGTTTGTTAAAAGGAGCCCAGGCTGGAATCAGTCTTCAGCCGCCCGGGTTCCTCCGATTCTATCCCCGCTACCCTAATACAATGATGGGGATGGGGACACTGCTTTATATAACCCCCACCCCCCTTGTCTTCCACCCGCCCGCGCCGCACATTGTCCGCCCGCTACAATACTACAACTCCCAGCATGCCCTCACTGTATGGACATGCTGGGAGTTGTAGTCTTGCAACAGGTAGCAGACAGATGGGAGATGTGCAGCGCAGGCGGGTGGGAAACAAGGGGGGGTGTCATTATGTTAGGGTAGCGGGATTAGAATCAGACAGAGCTGGGCGGCTGCAGAGTGATGCCAGCCCGGGCTCCTTTGTACAGTTGCAATATATTTCCCGCTGGAGCTGTGATCACGGCTGCCAGCGGGAAATATAAAATTTGCTCTCAAAAGCCGTTTTGTGTGCCAGCTCCGAGCTGGCTTATATTTATGCAGTTTTTGAGGGCTTGCGACTTTTTATGCGACTTTCGCACTTGATAAATCCCTGACCACTGAAAAGTAAAAAATAAAATTTACTTTCGTACGCTTTTTTGTAGCTTTTTGCTTACAGCCAAAAGTCGCACAAAAAATTGTTTAAGTGCTAATGCAACTTTTTCTGCGACTTTTGTAAGCAAAAAAAGAGCTCTAAATCCCTTGATAAATGTCCCCCATTGTATTTGTGAATCAATATATAATTTGGAATGTCCATTTTTCTTACAGGCAGAAAAATGCTAAATTTTCAAAATTTTGGGATTTTTCACCAAGAAAAGATGCAAGTAACGACAAAAATTACCACTATGTTAAAGTAGAATATGTCACGAAAAAACAATCTCAGAATCAGAATGAAAAGTAAAATCATTCCAGAGTTATTCATATATAAAGTGACAGTGGTCAGATTTGCAAAAAAGGGCCGTGTTGTTAAGGTGAAAATGAGCTGCATCCTTAAGGGGTTAAAAATCAAAATATAGCTATTAACTGTTACAGTTTAATAAAGGGAATAAGTGCCTCCTCCAATAAAAAAATGAATTCCCCCTCTTTTCCCATTTAACAAAAAAAAATATTTTTTTTAAATAAAATAAATCAACATATTTGGTAGAATAGTCTGAATGACTAAAATATAACGTTAATGACTCCATACGGTGAACGACATAAAACATAAAAATAACAAAGTCCAATGCTGAATTGTGATCACATCCCGGAAAAAAAAAAAGGAATAAAAAGTCATCAAAAATCACATATACACAAATGTGGTACTGATGAAAACAACAAATCACAGATTAAGTGCCCATACAAGCATAACCATATGAATAAAACATGTCCAGGGATTAACCCCTTGGGTACGGAGAGTTTTCCCGTTCTTGCACTTTCGTTTTTTCCTCCTTACCTTTTAAAGATCACAACCCCACAAAATCCATATGATGGCTTATTTTTTGCACGTATACCATTGACTGTGCGGTTTAATTAACTATATATTTTTATAATTCCGACATTTCTGCATGCGGCGATACCATATATGTTTATTTACACAGTTTTTGGATTTTTTTTTTAAGGAAAAAGGGGGGTGATTCAAGCATTTTTCACTTTTTTTTTCCAATGTTATAGCTCCCATAGGGACCTATAACACTGCACACACTGATCTTTTACATTGATCAATGGTTTCTCATAGGAAACCATTGATCAATGATTCTGCCGCTTGACTGCTCATACCTGGATCTCAGGCACTGAGCAATCATTCGGCGTTCGGACAGTGATCAAGTTGAACGCTGCATCTAAAGGGTTAATAGCGCGCGAAACCACGATCAGTGCTGCTCGCTATTAGCCTCGGCTCCCGGCTGTTGTTAGGGGCCTGGCCCGACCCGCTATGACGCTGGGCCACGGCGTGGCCCCGCATTATAGAAAGGTGGTGGGCGGAGGGCGTATAGGTATGCCCTCCGTCCCCAACAGGTTAAAGGAGATCTTTAGTGCTTATAACTTATACCCCAACCTAAGGATAGGGGATGAGTTATAAATCGCGGGGGGGTCCGAGCACTGGGGCCCCCCGCGATCTCCTGTATGGGGCCGTGGCAATGAACAGGAAAGGGGGCATTCTGTTCCCGCATGACGCGGCAGCCGGCACGCCCTTCCATGACTCCCATAGAAATACATGGAGGGGCGTGCCCGTTGCCGCGTCAAGCGGGGACGGAACGCCCCCTTTCCTGTACATAACTGTGGCCCCGTACAGAAGATGGCGGGGGGCCCGATCGCTCGTACCCCCCCGTGATCTATAACTTATATCCTATCCTTAGGATGGGGGATAAGTTATAAGCACTACAGATCTTCTTTAAATGTGAGTGCAGGTGCAGTGACCATGCCGGCGTATAAGATGACTTGGCGTATAAGACGACCCCCAACTTTGCCGTGCTGGGAGTTGTAGTTTCACAACAGCTGGAGGCACCCTGGTTTTTAGTATACAGTATTAGTTTTTACTTGCTCTGGCCGGCCCCCGCCTGCAGCTACACACAGGAGCCGGCCCGGGCAGATAATCAGAAGTTTTCCTATCCCGGACCTCAATACCCGGCGTATAAGACGACCCCCGGCTTTTCAGAAGAAAATTTGGGGTTAAAAAGTCATCTTATACGCCGGGATATACGGTATTTATATATTTTTAACCCCTTCAGGACAGGTTTTTTCATTTTTGCACTTAGTTTTTTCCTCCTCACCTTCTTAAAATCATAACACTTTCAATTTTCTATATACACAGTCCTATAAGGGCTGTTTTTTTGTGCCACCTATTGTACTTTGTAATGACAACAATCATTTCACCACAAAATCTACGGCAAAACTAGGGGGAAAAAAAAAAACTCCATTCTGATTTTTTTTTTTTTAGGGGGTTCAGATTCTACACAGTGCACTTTTCGGTAAAAATTACACCTTATATATATTCTGTAGATCCATACGATTAAATTGATACACAGCTTATTAAGGTTTGATTTTGTTTTACTTCTGTTAAAAAAAATTTATTACTTTTACACCAAAATTAGTACGTTTAAAATTGTCCTCTTCTGACCTCTATAACTTTTTTTTATTCTCCTACTAGACCTGCGCTTATTTTGCAAATTGAAGAGAATTTTGTCTATTTAGGCAAAAGGATCCTGTAGGGACGGCGACCATGAAGCTAAGAGGTAGGAATAATGAAAACTTCCTAAATTTCAGTTTATAAATGGATTTAACATGAATGTATTAGTGTAAAGTTAATATAGTAGAGTTCTGAATGCTTGGAGCGGGTGGTGGGGGTCATGACATCACAGCCACGCCCCCTCAATGTAAGTCTATGGGAGGGGGTGTGGCATGATGTCACGAGGGGCGTGGCTGTGACGTTACGACCCTGTCACCCAGTGTTCTGAACAAAGGCTAGGTGCTGCACAGAGATCACTGGGGTCCCAGCTGCGGGACCCCGGCGATCAGACATCTTATCCCCTATCCTTTACATAGGGGATAAGATGTCTAGGGGCAGAGTACCCTTTTAAGTCTCTTACAGCAATTGGGTAAAGGTTTACTCCTGTGAGATAAATGATTTTGTGTGAACACACACATATCTATATATATATATATATATATATATATATTCATAAATAAATGAATATAGGTCTAATATATTGTATGCTTTTGCTATTTTGCAGATATCCCAGTTCTCTCGGTGCCTGTCGTGTGTCTCATACATTACGTGACGAGTTTCCTTTGGCGGTATACTAACCTATATCATTATAAGGTCACTCCACCATATTATGAGATCCATAAAATACCTGGGAAGAAGATTAAGCACCGTGGTCAGCGAGCAGATGTGGCTATTGACATGGCTTTAGGTGACAATTCAGACCCACATGAATCCAGGCACAGCGATCATGTGACAGTCACCATGGCGGATAACCAGATGGATTTACCAACAACCTCTGAAGATGCCTCGGAGCCCAAAGTGTCTTGGCTGCAGCGGACTTGGCAATATGCTAAAAGCAAACTGAAGTGGCCCCATTATGTATCCAATGTTTGGGTTGGAGCATGGGCCATGGCCAAGCGGACAGTAACCGGCATGATGACCACATTCAAGATGCCATTTTACTTCCTACATACACAGCTAAGAAGTATTACAGCAAAGGCCATTGACGATCAATGTGAACCAGTTTAACAAGATGCTGATTGGGTCACACAAGGTCTGCATATGGTTGGGGGTGGGGGTGGGGAGGAGCCCGAAATGCAGCCACCTCCACGTGGTGGGCTCTGGGTCACTTGATACATTAACAAGTGAGCGAGGAGCTGCATAATTCAAGGCACATTTCCCATATTGGACATACAGCTTGTAATGGAGACAGAAGATATTGTCCACATGGATTTTGCACATAAGTGGGAAAACAAGCCCCCCTATTGGATGATTAAGGAATCAGAGATCTGTAGAAGGGGAGAGGTGGATTCCCAGTAATGGAGGATGACAATATAACTCTAGCATAATATCTCTGGATAAGTGGATATGGTAGAAACAATATCATTATTTTAATTACTATTATTATTATTATTAACCCCTTAACTCTTTAAGGACCCAGGGCGTATGGATACACCCTGGGTTTTTGATCGTTAAGTACCCAGGGCGTATACATACGCCCATGGGAATTTAAGTCCCCGCCGCGCACCGGTTGGGGACTGAACCGGGATGCCTGCTGAAATCATTCAGCAGGCATCCCATGCAACATGTCGCCAATTCTGGGTCATACGGGTCTATGGTGACCCGGAATATAAGGGGGATATCGGTTGTCCGAGACACCCACGATCCCCCTGAAGGGATAGGAGTGAGGTGGCAGGGGTGCCACCCCTCCTATCCCTACTATTGGTCATCAAGAAGCGACAACCAATAGCAAATCGGGGGCGGGGGGTTAACTTTTGGTTTCCCTGTTCTGCCCACCCACAGTAGGCTGGGCAGAATGGGGAAACTGACAGGGACCGCCGCCGAAGTTTAATTACTCATGGACGGCGGTAGCAGGCGGCAATCGATGGGGGTGATCGGCGGCAGAAGAGGAGAAAGGCGATGCGGCTCCTTGGATCCTACGGAAGCTGGTGAGTTGCCTGGCAACATCTGGAGGTCTACAGTCTGAGACCACTATACAGTGGTCTCTAAACTGGAGCCCTCCAGATGTTGCAAAACTACAACTCCTAGCATGCCTACACAGCAGTTTGCTGTCTGGGCATGCTGGGATATCTAGTTTTGCAACATCTGGAGGGCCTCAGTTTGGAGATCACTGTACAGCGATCTCTTAAACTGTGACCCTCCAGCTGTTGCAAAACTACAAATCCCAGCATGCCCTTTGGTGATCAGTACATGCTGGGAATCGTAGTTTTGCAAAAGCTGGAGGCACACTGTTTGGAAAGTACTGAGTCAGGTCACAGAACCTAACTGAAGATTTTCCAACCAGTGTGCCTCCAGCTATTGCTAAAGTACATCTCCCAGCATGCATGGTCTGTCAGTGCATGCTGGGAGTTGTAGTTTTGAAACAGCTGGAGGTTTGCCTCCCCATGTGATTGTACAGGGTACATTCACATGGGCGAGTTTACAGTGAATTTTCTGCTTCAAGTTTGAGCTGCGGCAAATTTTTCGCCACAGCCCAAACTCCTAGTGGGAAACTCAACGAAAACCTCTGCCAGTGCGAATGTACCCCAAAAACACTACACTACATAATAAAGGGTAAAACACTACATATACACCCCTTACACTGTCCCCCTCCCCCCAATAAAAATGAGAAACTTATCGTATGGCCGTGTTTCCAAAACAGAGCCTCCAGCTGCTGCAAAACAACAACTCCCAGCATTTCCGGACAGCCACTGACTGTCCAGGCATGTTGGGAGTTTAGCAACAGCTGGAGGCACCCTGTTTGGAATCACTGGCGTGGGGGTCTTTTTCTCCTTTTACCCCTTATGAATAGGAAAAGTTGGGGGTTACACTAGCCTGTTAGTGTAAAAAAAAAAAAAAAAAAAAATGTTTACACAAACCTGCTGGTGTTGCCCCCTACTTTTTATTTTCACAAGCAGTAAAAGGAAAAAAAGACCCCCAAAATTTGTAACGCAATTTCTCCTGAGCACGGAAATACCCCATATGTGGCCGTAAAATTTTCTGCGGACGCACAGCAGGGCTCAGGAGTGAGAGCGCACTATGTACATTTGAGGTCTAATTTGGTGATTTGCACAGGGGTGGCTGATTTTACAGCGGCTCATTTTGGAAACTACACCCCTCACGGAACGTAACAAGGGGTACAGTGAGCCTTAACACCCCACAGGTGTTTGAAAATTTTTCATTAAATTTGGATGGGAAAATGAGAAAAAAAAAACTAAACATAATATGCTGGTGTTAACCTAAATTTTTCATTTTCACAAGGGAAAATATGAAAAAGCCCCCCAAAATTTGTAACCCCATTTCTTCTGAGTAAGAACATACCCCATATGTGGATGTAAAGTGCTCTGCGGGTGAACTACAATGCTCAGAAGAGAAGGAGCACCATTGGGCTTTTTAAAGATAAATTTTGTCCGGAATTGAAGGCCACGTGTGTTTACAAAGCCCCCACATGTGACCCTATTTTGGAAACTACACCCCTCACATAATGTAATAAGGGGTACAGTGAGCATTTACGCCCCACAGGTGTCTGACAGATTTTTGGAACAGTGGTCCTTGAAAATGAAAATTGTAATTTTTCATTTGCACAGCCTACTGTTCCAAAGATCTGTCAAACGCCAGTGGGGTGTAAATACTGGGTCTTCAATTTTCTCCTTAAACTTACAGCTATTCCTGTGAAACACCTAAAGGGTTAACAAACATTCTGAATATAATTTTGTACACTTTGATGGGTGCAATTTTTATAATGGGGTAATTTATGGGGTATTTCTAATATGAAGACCCCTCAAATCCACTTCAAATCTGAACTGGTCCCTGAAAAATTCAGATTTTGAAAATTTTGAGAAAAATTTGAAAATTGCTGCTGAACTTTGAAGCCCACTGATGTCTTCCAAAAGTAAAAAAAAAAAAAACATGTCAACTTTATGATGCAAACATGAAGAGATTGTATATGTGAATCAACATATAATTTATTTGGTATGTCTATTTTCCTCACAAGCAGAGAGCTTCAAGGTTAAAAAAAAAGCAACATTTTCAAATTTTGGAATTTTTTACCAAGAAATGATGCAAGTATTGACGAAAACTTACCACTATGATAAAGTAGAATATGTCACGAAAAAACTATCTCGGAATCAACTTCATAAGTAAAAGCATTCCAGAGTTAGTAATGCTTAAAGTGACAGTGGTCAGATGTGCAAAAAATGCTCTGGTCCCATCCACCGTCCTCAGAAATAAAAAAAAGTATTAAAAACATACTATGCCGCACCATGAATATCCGTACTCTGGGGGCTTTTTTGCTCAATTTTGAGCCCACATTTTGTGACGTTGTCAGACCAGAGAAGTAGATTGTCGATATTACCGATCAGTATTAATTGATCGTCCTAATCAGCGAGTACTTGCCGCGTTAGATGAGCCGGCTCGTCCTGAAGCTAAACTGTCACAGCATGTAAACATGGAAACATGCTGTGACATTGAAGTGACTTCAGCTTTCATAGACAGCTGATCATCACAGACATCGTCCGCGGGTCTCCCCATGGCTGGCCTGGCCCCCTGATTGTTGTGATTGGTCAATCAATCCAGATTGACCAATCACAACAGAGGCAGTTGAAAAAAACTGCCTTTCACAGCTCCGATCTCCTCAGTGTAGGGAGATCTGTGAGGAGATTGGAGCTGTGTGAGCTCTGTGTGAAATAAAACATCAAACAGACCCCTATAACCCCCCCATACCCATCCTAGTGCTCCTGTCTAGGGGACATCAGCTGTCTTGGATATCTGATTGTCACCATGCAGTGATTTCTGTAAACTGTGAGCCTCCTTATGTTGCTAAACTACAACTCCCAGCATGCCCAGACAGCTGTTGGCTGTCAGGGCATGCTGGGATTTGTAGTTTTGCAACATCTGGAGGGCCACACTTTGGAGATCACTGTGCAATGATCTCTAAACTGAGGCCCTCCAGATGTTGCAAAACTACAACTCCCAGCATGCACGAACAGCAAACTGCTGACTTGTCATGCTGGAAGTTATAGTTGCGTGTGTGGTAAGTCTCAGGGGTAGGGGTAGTACAGTCAGAGATTTTCTTTGGTATATCAGGGGTTAATGTTAACCCTATAGTTGGTGACGCCAGGCTGAGGGCTTGTATGTTGAGATGACTCTCCGGCCTATCGCCGCCCTTCCCAGTAACGATAGGTGCATAAGAATAAAGACTGAAGGTCCACAGAGTCCTAGGGACTCTGGCTATGGGGACCTAAAAACAGGTACCGTATAGGATGCGGTACCGGGACACCACACGCAGTGGCGTCTCCAGCTTTCAAATTTTGGGGGGGCACACTGGGGGCCAGGACAAAAGTAGGGGGGGCAATTATAACAACACCACATTTATACATTGCACGTGCAAATTATATCCAAGCCAAGGGCAGCATCGGGGGACCATGAAGATCTCATTGACTTTAAAGGCAGCTTCAGCAGGTGTCTACGTGGAGAAGAAGTGACATGTCACTTATTTTTTGGCCAGTTCCCTGTCAAACATTAACATAAGTAATATATGTGTAGATAGAAGCGTGCTGGCACTACCTGTATTGTGTGGTTCACAAAAAATACGTTGGTCCTATAATCCGGACTCTAAAGTATCAGACAGCACAGGCTTGTAATATGGTGGTGCTCACGTAATATAGGTAAAGACAGTTCATCCAATCACAATGATGTAGAAAAATTACAGGCAGCTCACCAATCTTTTGCAAGACTTCATGCTTAAGGGTGCATTCCCACACGGCATATTTTGCTGCGTATTTGCTGCGTATTTGGTGCTGCGTATTTTCCTACCCATTGACTTCAACAGGGAAAATAAAATACGCAGCAGCAAATACGCCGTGTGGGAACGTACCCTTAATTCCAGGGTGTGCAGGCAAAGCGGCTCCATGACGCACCGGTGAGCTAGACGCTAGTGCGAACAATGACCTGTATACTGAGACTAATATTACAAATAATATCAGTATACAAGGAGGAATATTATCACCATACATATTACCATCATGCTGTAACTGACCAAATCCTGTATACTGAGACCAATATTACCAATAATACCAGCATACAGGGAGGAAATATTGTCATCATACATATTATGGTCATACTGTTACTGACACCAATATTACTGATAATACCAGTACAAAAAAATAAAAATAGTCAGCATCTCCAGACAAAAGGTGCTTACTGTTAGTTGTGAGCGTTACTAGCAAGAAACAAATGATACTGCCACACCATGACCACGACTACCATTGTGACTGACTAATGACCGACTAACACCAATTGACACTGTATAAAATTCATTTTACAAATACCAATACTCCCACATACACTGGCCTTATAGTGGTAGATACCAGCTGTACACATCACAGTGTGTATTATCCCTGTACTGTGACATCACTGTGTATATCATCCCTGTACTGTGACATCACTGTGTGTATTATCCCTGTACTGTGACATCACAGTGTGTATTATCCCTGTACTGTGACATCACTGTGTATTATCCCTGTACTGTGACATCACTGTGTATTATCCATGTGCTGTGACATCACTGTGTGTATTATCCCTGTACTGTGACATCACTGTGTATTATCCCTGTACTGTGACATCACTGTGTGTATTATCCCTGTACTGTGACATCACAGTGTGTATTATCCCTGTACTGTGACATCACTGTGTATTATCCATGTGCTGTGACATCACTGTGTATATTATCCCTGTACTGTGACATCACTGTGTATTATCCCTGTACTGTGACATCACTGTGTGTATTATCCCTGTACTGTGACATCACTGTATGTATTATCCCTGTACTGTGATATCACTGTGTATTATCCCTGTACTGTGACATCACTGTGTATATTTTCCCTGTACTGTGACATCACTGTGTATATTATCCCCGGTCCTGTGACATCACTGTATGTATTATCCCTGTACTGTGACATCACTGTGTATTATCCCTGTACTGTGACATCACTGCATGTATTATCCCTGTACTGTGACATCACTGTGTATTATCCCTGTACTGTGACATCACTGTGTATTATCCCTGTACTGTGACATCACTGTATGTATTATCCCTGTACTGTGACATCACTGTGTATTATCCCTGTACTGTGACATCACTGTGTATATTATCCCTGTACTGTGACATCACTGTATGTATTATCCCTGTACTGTGACATCACTGTGTGTATTATCTAGGGATCGACCGATATCGTTTTTTAAGGGCCGATACCGATAATCGGTGCAGGTTAGGGCCGATAGCCGATAACTTATACCGATATTCTGGTATAAGTTATCGGCTATTTAACCCCCTGCGACACCGCTGCAGATCATTGATTTAAAGCGGGCGCTTTAAATCAATGATCTGCCGTGGCTTTTGCGGGGCCGCTGCCATAGGCCGCCACCACAACCCGCTTCTCTCCCCCTACCTGTCAGGGTGGTCCGGGCCATCCATCCTTCCTTCCTGTAGTGTCCGGGGGCGTTCCGGGTGAAGAGTGAACCGGTCCGGGCTGTCCTTCTTCTCCGGCGGTCATCTTCTCCACTCCGGGCAGGCTCCGGCCTAGTACGCTGCATAGACGCCGCTGCGCAGTGACGCCCGTGTGCAGCGACGAACCTGACGTCACGGCGTAGCTGCGTCTATGCAGTGTACTAGGCCGGAGCCTGCCCGGAGTGGAGAAGATGACCGCCGGAGAAGAAGGACAGCCCGGGCTGGTTCACTCTTCACCCGGAACGCCCCCGGACACTACAGGAAGGAAGGATGGATGGCCCGGACCACCCCCATTACGGGTAAGTTTAATTTTTTTATTGACTCGGAGGGTGGGGGAGGGGCCCGACCGGTATAGCGGTATGGGCAAAAATCCATACCGGTATACCGCCCAGCATCACGGTGGGGGGGTGCGACGCGGTGGGTCGGGGGTGCGGTGCGGCGGGTCGAGGGGGTGGCAGTCGCGGTGCGGGGAATTATCGGCTTATCGGCAAGTTAATTGCCGATACCGATAATGCCCAAAATCGTGATTATCGGCCGATAATATCGGCCATACCGATAATCGGTCGATCCCTAGTATTATCCCTGTACTGTGACATCACTGTGTGTATTATCCCTGTACTGTGACATCACTGTGTGTATTATCCCTGTACTGTGACATCACTGTGTGTATTATCCCTGTACTGTGATATCACTGTGTATTATCCCTGTACTGTGACATCACTGTGTGTATTATCCCTGTGCTGTGACATCAATGTGTGTATTATCCCTGTACTGTGATATCACTGTGTATTATCCCTGTACTGTGACATCACTGTGTGTATTATCCCTGTACTGTGACATCACTGTGTGTATTATCCCTGTATTGTGACATCACTGTGTGTATTATCCCTGTACTGTGACATCACTGTGTGTATTATCCCTGTACTGTGACATCACTGTGTGTATTATCCCTGTACTGTGACATCACTGTGTGTATTATCCCTGTACTGTGACATCACTGTGTATATTATCTCTGTACTGTGACATCACTGTGTGTATTATCCCTGTACTGTGACATCACTGTGTGTATTATCCCTGTACTGTGACATCACTGTGTGTATTATCTCTGAACTATAACATCACTGTGTGTTATCTCTATACTGCAACATCACTGTTGATACTTACACTGCACTGTGACATCACAGTTCAGAGTTAATATATACAGTGACATCACAGTTTAGAGTTAATATAAACAGTAATGTCTCTGTACAGGGACAATAAACAGTTTTGCCACTACAGGGTTAATAAACGCAGTGTTGTCACAGTAGAGGGTAACTATACAGTGATGTCATTGTACCGGGAAAATATACACAGTGAAGTCAGCGTTCAAGAATAATAAACTGTGATGTCACTACAGGGTTGTTATACACAGTGACATCAAATTATATTATGAAGCACGGTGATGCCACAGTTTATTATGAAGCGCAGTGATGTCACAGTTTATTATGAAGCGCAGTGATGTCACAGTTTATTATGAAGCACGGTGATGTCACAGTTTATTATGAAGCACGGTGATGTCACAGATTATTATGAAGCACGGTGATGTCACAGTTTATTATGAAGCACGGTGATGTCACAGTTTATTATGAAGCACGGTGATGCCACAGTTTATTATGAAGCGCAGTGATGTCACAGTTTATTATGAAGCACGGTGATGTCACAGTTTATTATGAAGCACGGTGATGTCACAGATTATTATGAAGCACGGTGATGTCACAGTTTATTATGAAGCACGGTGATGTCACAGTTTATTATGAAGCACGGTGATGTCACAGTTTATTATAAAGCACGGTGATGTCACAGTTTATTATGAAGCACGGTGATGTCACAGTTTATTATGAAGCACGGTGATGTCACAGTTTATTATGAAGCACGGTGATGTCACAGTTTATTATGAAGCACGGTGATGTCACAGTTTATTATGAAGCACGGTGATGTCACAGTTTATTATGAAGCACAGTGATGTCACAGTTTATTATGAAGCACGGTGATGTCACAGTTTATTATGAAGCACAGTGATGTCACAGTTTATTATGAAGCACGGTGATGTCACAGTTTATTATGAAGCACAGTGATGTCACAGTTTATTATGAAGCACGGTGATGTCACAGTTTATTATGAAGCACGGTGATGTCACAGTTTATTATGAAGCACGGTGATGTCACAGTTTATTATGAAGCACGGTGATGTCACAGTTTATTATGAAGCACGGTGATGTCACAGTTTATTATGAAGCACGGTGATGTCACAGTTTATTATGAAGCACGGTGATGTCACAGTTTATTATGAAGCACGGTGATGTCACAGATTATTATGAAGCACAGTGATGTCACAGTTTATTATGAAGCACAGTGATGTCACAGTTTATTATGAAGCACGGTGATGTCACAGAGACTAAAGAATGTACGTATGATAAAGATGGCTGGATGCTATTGAAACGTCACACATACATGGGGGAAGAAAACACTTGGATAATGTAGATTAATAGATAGATTTGAGATAGATAGATATGAGATAGATAGATAGGTGTATCCCAATCAGGGGGCCTCTAGCTATTCCAAAACGACAACTCCCAGCATGTCTTTGGCTGTATGGGCATACTGGGAGTTGTAGTTTTGCAACAGCTGGAGGCCCCCTGGTTGGGAAACACTGATCTATCTATCTATCAATCATCTATCTATCTATCTATCCAGACAAAGAATAAGTCAGCCAGCACTTTAGTTGATACCAAACTATTATATGGACCTGGCCTACAGGTGCACGTTACTAGGCTAGATATACAGCAACAGAAGAATGCAGCAGCACACTGCCAGCACAAGGATATAGGTGAAACATGAACATGCAGATAAAACCTGTAGAGCTATACAGCTATGGTGTAATAGATGCAAATGTGAAACTATGAGATAGTGAGGCACTTAGCTCGCAAATAGCTGTATAGCTCTCCATGTTTTAACTGCATGTTCATGTTTCACCTATATCCTTGTGCTGGCAGTGTGCTGCTGCATTCTTCTGTTGCTGTATATCTAGCCTAGTAGCGTGCACCTGTAGGCCAGGTCCATATAATAGTTTGGTATCAACTAAAGTGCTGGCTGACTTATTCTTTGTCTGTATTGCACATACGGGGGAGTGGCTACCTCCATGTTGGCCTTGCACCCCACCCACCTCTATCAGGTGTGTATATAAGGTGTCTTGGATGTTCCAGACCCTGCCATGCTTACTGAACTGTTCACACAGAGGCATATTCACAGTGTAGGGTCCGTCCCAAGGAGGCCACCTTATCGCGGTGGGACGGTCCAAGCTATTTGACCGCCGGCGGAGACAAATTTGCGAGCTAAGTGCCTCACTATTTCATCGTTTCACATTTGCATCTATTACACCATAGCTGTATAGCTCTGCATGTTTTATCTGCATGTTCATGTTTCACCTATATCCTTGTGCTGGCAGTGTGCTGCTGCATTCTTCTTTTGCTGTATATCTATCTATCCATCTATCTCCTATCTATCTATCCCTCCATCTCTCTATATCCATCTTTCTATTTATCTATCTATCTATCTTTCTATTTATCTATCTATCTTTCTATTTTTCTATCTATCTTTCTCATATCTATCTCATATAGATGAGAGATAGATGAGATATAGATAGATAGATGAAAGATAGATAGATATGAGAGATAGATGAAATATAGATAGATAGATACATAAATAGATGATAGATAGATACTATCTCTTTCTATCTATCTATCTATCTATCTATCTAAAACAAATAAAAACGGCACAAACAAAATCCAGAGATTAGAGAGAAGTCGGGGTGCCCGCATACTTGGAACCTGGGTCCACTGGTTCTTCAATCCAGACAAAGAACAATGGGGGAGATTTATCAAAACCTGTCCAGAGGAAAAGTTGCCTAGTTGCCCATAGCAACCAATCAGCTCACTTCTTTCATTTTTGAAAAGGCCTCTGAAAAATGAAAGAAGTGATCTGATTGGTTGCTATGGGCAACTTTTCCTTTGCACAGCTTTTGATAAATCTCCCCCAATATGATGCAGCATAGTCTATGCACATGATGGAATAAACCACCATTTTCTGCAAACCTGTGGCGTGCTGCATCATATTGTTCTTTATCTATCTATCTATCTATATCATACCCATCTATCTATATCATATCCATCTATCTCCTATCTATCTATATCATATCTATCTATCATCTATCTATCATCTATTTATCTATCTTTCTATCTATCTCATATCTATCTATATATCCATCTATTTATGTATCTATCTATCTATATATCATCTATCTATCTCTCATATCTATCTATCTTTCATCTATCTCTCATCTATCTGAGATAGATATGAGATAGATAGATAGATAAATAGAAAGATAGATACATAAATAGATGGATAGATAGATAGATATGAAATAGATAGATATTATATAGATAGATAGACATGAGATAGATAGATAGATGGATAGATAGATAATAGATGATTGATTGATAGATAGATCAGTGTTTCCCAACTCGGGGGGCCTCCAGCTGTTGCAAAACTACAACTCCGAGTATGCTCATAAAGCCAGAGGAATGCTGGGAGTTGTAGTTTTGCAACAGCTGGAGGCCCCCTGGTTGGGAAACTGATCTATCTATCTATCTATCTTTCTCCTATCTATCTATATCATATACATTTATCTATATCATATCCATCTATCTATATCATATCCATCTATCTCCTATCTATCTATCTATCTATCTATCTATCTAATCTTTCTATCATCTATCTATCTGTCTATATCATATCTATGTATCTATCATCTATCTATCTATCTATCTGTCTATCTATCTATCTATATCATATCTATGTATCTATCATCTATCTATCGATCTGTCTATCTATCATCTATCTATCCATCTATTTATGTATCTTTCTATATATCATCTCTCTATCTATATATCATCTATTTATCTATCTATCTATCTATCTATCTATCTATCTATCTCATATCTATCTATCTATCTATCTATATATATTTATGTATCTATCTATATATCATCTATCTACCTATCTATCTCTCATATCTATCTCATCTATCTGAGTTAGATAGATAGATATGAGATAGATAGATAGATATGAGAAAGATAGATAGATAGACAGATAGATAGAAAGTTAGATGCATGGATGGATGGATAGATATGAGATAGATAGATGATAGATAGATAGATCAGTGTTTCCAAACCTGGGGGCCTCCAGCTGTTGCAAAACTACAACTCCCAGTATGCTCATAAAGCCAAAGGAATGCTGGGAGTTGTAGTTTTGCAACAGCTGGAGGCCCCCTGGTTGGGAAACACTGAACTACCTCCCACTGTCTCCCGAACTACAACTTTCCCCCTCTCCCCCAAGCAAGTTACTTACTTTAAAAGGGCAGCATGAGCAGTGGGCACTGGGCAGGTAAGTCTTCCATACTGGTGGTGTCCGGGCCTGTATACACACAGCGGGCCTGCTCCACAAGGTCCAGTATACAGGGGAGTGAGAGAGGGGGAGGAGCTTCCTGTCTGCTCTTCCCAGTCTGCATAGCGCGGCCCCTGCGTGGTGACAGGGCTGCAGGCTGAAGGTTTATTTAAAAAAAGGATGCCCCTTACTGGTGAACTAGCGGTACCCCCCTGTGGCCATGAGAGCTGCTAGTGACCTACTGCTGCTAGGGGGGCACAAGGGGGGGCCAATCATGATGTAGGGGGGGGCTGTGGCCCCCTCTGCCCCCCCCCCCCCCCCCTGGCGACGCCACTGAACACGTGCCTCAAGCTGTTGCATAACTAGAACTCCCAGCATGCGCTTTAGCCATCAGTGCATGCTGGGAGTTGTAGTTTTGCCACAGCTGGAGGCACACTGGTGAGGAAACACAGTTAGGTAACAGAACCTAACTCAGTGGTTCCCCACCAGTGTGCCTCCAGCTGTTGCAAAACTACAACTCCCAGCATGCACTGACAGACCATGCATGCTGGGAGTGTTCGTTTTGTAACAGCTGGAGGCACCCTGGTGAGGAAACACAGTTAGGTAACAGAACCTAACTCAGTGGTTCCCCACCAGTGTGCCACCAGCTGTTGCAAAACTACAACTCCCAGCACATGCACTGACAGACCGTGCATGCTGGGAGTGTTCGTTTTGTAACAGCTGGAGGCACCCTGGTGGGGAAGCACTGAGTTTGTCTGTTCCCTAACACGGTTTTCTTCACCAGTGGGCCTCCAGCTGTGGCAAAACTACAACTCCCAGCATGCACGGTCTGTGAGTCCATGCTGAGAGTTGAAGTTTTGCAACAGCTGGAGGTTTGACCCCCCCCCCCCTAATGTGAACGTACAGGGTACATTCACACGAGCTGGGGTTTACAGTAAGTTTCCCGCTACAAATTTGAGCTGCATAAAATTTTCCACCGCAGCTCAAACTCCCAGCGGAAAACTCACTATGAACCCCTGCCCGTGTGAATATACCCTAAAAACCCTACACTACGCTACCACAAAATAAAGAGTAATACACTACATATACCCTTACACAGTGTAAACCCCCCCCCCCCCCCTATAAAAATTCAAAACGTCTGGTACGGCACTGTTTGCAAAAAGTAGCCTCCGGCTGTTGCAATACAACAACTTCCAGCATTGCCGGACAGCCATTGACTGACCAGGCATGCTGGGAGTTTTGCCACAGCTGGAGGCACCCTGTTTGGGAAACACTGCTGTAGGGTATTTATGGTAGCAGAGTCAATTGTAATGCTTGCATCCGGGTCCTCCCCTATGCAAATCCCTAATTTAGTCCTCAAATGCGCATGGCGCTCTCTCAGTTTGGAGCCCTGTCATATTTCAAGGAAACGGTTTAGGGACACATATGGGGTATTTCCGTACTCAGGAGAAATTGCGTTACAAATTTTGGGGGCTTTTTCTAATTTTACCACTTATAAAATGGAAAAGTTGGGGTCTACACCAGTATGTTTTTTTACACTAACATGCTGGTGTCGTCCCATACTTTTTATTTTCAAACAAGACCCCCAAAATTTGTACGGAAATACCCCATATGTGGGCGTACAATGCTCTGCAGAGGCACGAAAAGGCTCAGTAGTGAGAGCGCAATATGTACATTTAAGGCCTAAATTGGTGATTTGCACAGGTGGCTGATAGTTGCAACGGTTCTGACATAAACACAAAAAAAAAAACACCCACATGTGACCCCATTTTGGAAACTGCATCCCTCATGGAACATAACAAGGGGTATAACAATCTAATTTTTCACTTTCAAGTCCAACTTAAATGCAAACCTGTTAAACACCTGTGAGGTGTTAAGGTTCGCTGTACCCCTTGTTACGTTCCTGGAGGGGTGTCGTTTCCCAAATAGTGTGCCATGTTTTTTTTTTTTTTTTTTGCTTTTCTGACACCATGGGGGCTTGCTAAATGCAACATGCCCCCCAAAAACCATTTCAGCAATATTCACCCTCTAAAATCCCACAGTTGCTCTTTTCCTTTTGAGCCATGTTGTGGGCCCACAGAGCACTTTGCTTCAATATATGAGGTATTTCCATACTCAAGAGAAGTTGGGCTACAAATTTTGTGGGACTTTTTCGCCTAAGAACCCTTGCAAAAATGGAAAAAAAATTTGGGCCACATGAACATGTTAGTATAAAAAATGGAAATCTTAATTTTTCTCCTCCACTTTGCTGCTGTTCCTGTGAAACACCTAAAGGGTTAACAAACTTTGTTAATGGCATTTGAATACTTTGAGGGGTGCAGTTTCTATAATGGGGTCATTTGTGGTATATTTCTCACAGAAAGGCCCCTCAAATCCACTTCAGACTTGACTGGTCCCTGAAAAATTCTGATTTTTAATTTTTCGTGAAAATTTTGTAAAAATGCTGCTATACTTTGAAGCCCTCTAATGTCTTAAAAAAGTAAAAACATGAAAACTTTACGATGCAAACATAAAGTAGACATATTCGGGGACATTTATCATTGTTGCTTTGGTAATCGAGTTCTGTTGGCATTTTTTTCTTGCTTTTGGTTTTGCTTTTGTGTGACACATTATTAAACTACCACAGGGGGTTGATAAATTTGGCTTACATAAGCAAAAACCAATAAATCACTTTTGAATACCATTTTTTTTTTTGCACACATAAGCAAAAACCGATAAATGACTACAGAACACAATTTGCAGCTTTGAATTTTTATATATATATATATATATATATACACACACACACACACACACACACACACACACACACACACACACACACACACACCCCGTATATACTCGAGTATAAGCCGACCCGAATATAAGCCGAGGCCCCTAATTTAACCCCAAAATCCCAGGAAAAGTTATTGACTCAAGTATAAACCTAGGGTGGGAAATACATCATCCCCCCTGTCATCATCCAGACCCCCGTCATTAACGCCCCCTTCATCATCACCCTGTCATCACCCCCCTTCATCATCACCGCCTGTCATCATCCCCCCTTCATCATCACCCTGTCATCATCCCCCCTTCATCATCACCGCCTGTCATCATCCCCCCTTCATCATCACCGCCTGTCATCATCCCCCCTTCATCATCACCGCCTGTCATCATTCCCCCTTCATCATCACCGCCTGTCATCATCCCCTCCTTCATCATCACCGCCTGTCATCACCCCCCCTTCATCATCCCCTTGTCATCATCCCACACCCCCCCTTCATCATCCCCTTGTCATCATCCCACACACCCCCCCTTCATCATCCCCTTGTCATCATCACCTTGTCATCATCCCCACCCCCTTCATCATCCCCTTGTCATCATCCCCTTGTCATCAGCCCCACCTTCACCATCACCGCTTGTCAATGTCTGATACAGTGGTCTTCTGCGGACCTCCAGAGGTTTCAAAACTACAACTCCCAGCAAGCCCGGGCAGCCATCGGCTGTCCGGGCTTGCTGGGAGTTGTAGTTTTGAAACCTCTGGAGGTCCGCAGGTTGAAGACCACTGTGGCCTTCAATATCATCTAGCCCCCCCTCTCACCCCCTTTAGTTCTGTACTCCGGGCTGCCATCTTCACCGGGGGGGCCTCTTCTCCGCGCTTCGGGCCCGAAATAGAGGCGTTGCCTTGATGACGACGCAGACGGACGTTGGTAATGAACGTCCCCCTGCATTGTCGTCAAGGCAATGTGACTATTCCGGGCCCGAAGCGCGGAGAAGAGGCCCCCCCCCGGTGAAGATGGCAGCTCGGAACCACTATCCCACCAGACGACCTCCCACCGGACAGTCCTGCAGCACTGGACCAGCGGAGCACCGTCCCGCCGAGCGGAGGTGAGTACAGAACTAAAGGGGGTGAGAGGGGGGCTGGATGATGTCGAAGGCCGCAGTGGTCTTCAACCTGCGGACCTCCAGAGGTTTCAAAGCTACAACTCCCATCAAGCCCGGACAGCCGATGGCTGCCCGGGCTTGCTGGGAGTTGTAGTTTTGAAACATCTGGAGGTCTGCAGGTTGAAGACCACTGAGGGCGGAGAGGTCACTCGAGTATAAGCCGAGGGGGGTGTTTTCAGCACGAAAAATCGTGCTGAAAAACTCGGCTTATACTCGAGTATATACGGTATGTATGTTTTTTTTTTTTTACCCTTTTTACCACTTTTTTTTTACCCTAAATGTACTAACTAATTTTTTTTCTTCTCATTTCAGATACGTGTATCTTGTGGATTACTTTAGATTCAGGGGAGTGCAGTGATTAGCATTTTTTTGGTTTAATGTTAATAAAATGGTGAATGAGGACTTTTGGGGGAGTGTTTTTTTGGAATACATTTTTTTTTAAATGTGTTGTTTTTTTTTATTTACTTGGCAGGCTTAGTAGTGGAAGCAGTATTATAGACAGAGTCCATTATTAAGCTGAAGCTTAGCATTAGCCCCCAAAACAGCTAGCGCTAACCCCCAATTATTTCCCCGTTACCCACCACCACAGGGGTGCTGGGAGGAGCCGGTACCACCAGGCCCAGAGGCTCAAATATGGCGCTCCTGGGCCTAGGCGGTAACAGGCTGGTGTTATTTAGGCTTGGGAGGGCCAGTAACAATGGTCCTTGCCCATCCTGGTAACATCAGGCTGTTGCTGCTTGGTTGGTATTTGGATAAAAATAGGGGGAACCTTATCTTTGTTTTGCATGAATAATTATAAAAAAAAAAAAAACGCATAGGGTTCCCCCTATTTTTATTTTCAGCCAAATACCAACCAAGCACCAACAGCCTGATGTTACCAGGGTGGGCGAGGACCATTGTTACTGGCCCTCCCCAGCCTAATTAATGCCAGCCCATTACCGCCTAGGCCCAGGAGCGCCATATTTGATGCTCCGGGCCTATTGGAACCGGCTCTTCCCGGCACCCCTGTGGCGGTGGGTACCGGGGTAATAATTGAAGGTTAGCGCTAGCTGTGTTGGGGGCTAACACTAAGCATAGGCTTAGTAATGGATTCCGTCTATTAGACTAAGCCTTTCAAGTAATAAAAAAAATAAAAACACAACACGTTTCAAAAATTTTTATTCCAAAAAACACTCTCATTAACATTAAACAGGTTTAAAAAAGACGCTGGTCATTGAAGCAGTCCACCAAATCCGCAATAGTCCACAGGATACATGGATCTGAAATGAGGAGAAAAAAAGAAAAATAGGTTAATACATTTATTGTCACCCGTCCGCGCCTGACTACAACTCCCAGCATGCCCTTACAGTAAGAGCATGCTGGGAGTTGTAGGGGGGGGGTGACAATCTCCCGCACCACATGACTACAACTCACAGCATGCCCTTACAGTAAGGATATGCTGGGAGTTGTAGTGTGTGTGTGTGTGTGGGGGGGGGGGGGGTAACAATCTCCCGCACCACATGACTACAACTCCCAGCATATATTTACTGTAAGGGCATGCTGGGAGTTGTAGGGGGGCAGGTGAAAAGCCTGTCACCTGCCACACAACTACAACTCCCAGCATGTCCTTACAGTAAGTACACCTACACATCTCCCTGACGGCTGTGGGAGTCCCGTGGGGGGCTGCTGAGTGAGGTTAGCCCGGGCACCTTATCACGGCGCCGCAGGATATCTGAGGAGCCCGGGAGGGTGCAGACTGATGCCAGCCCGGGCTCCTTTTAACATCTAGCGGAACCGCGGAGCTTTTAGTCCTTAATGTAATATCAAATTTCCCGTGATTGGCTGCTCGGTCCTGGCCAATTACGGGACCCAGTGGGAAATATGAAATTACATTAAGGGAAATAGAAACTCTGCTGCGCCGAGGTTTGTTAAAAGGAGCCCAGGCTGGAATCAGTCTTCAGCCGCCCGGGTTCCTCCGATTCTATCCCCGCTACCCTAATACAATGATGGGGATGGGGACACTGCTTTATATAACCCCCACCCCCCTTGTCTTCCACCCGCCCGCGCCGCACATTGTCCACCCGCTACAATACTACAACTCCCAGCATGCCCTCACTGTATGGACATGCTGGGAGTTGTAGTCTTGCAACAGGTAGCAGACAGATGGGAGATGTGCAGCGCAGGCGGGTGGGAAACAAGGGGGGGATGTCATTATGTTAGGGTAGCGGGGTTAGAATCAGACAGAGCTGGGCGGCTGCAGAGTGATGCCAGCCCGGGCTCCTTTGTACATTTGCAATATATTTCCCGCTGGAGCTGTGATCACGGCTGCCAGCGGGAAATATAAAATTTGCTCTCAAAAGCCGTTTTGTGTGCCAGCTCCGAGCTGGCTTATATTTATGCAGTTTTTGAGGGCTTGCGACTTTTTATGCGACTTTCGCACTTGATAAATCCCTGACCATTGCAAAGTAAAAAATAAAATTTACTTTCGTACGCTCTTTTGTAGCTTTTTGCTTACAGCCAAAAGTCGCACAAAAAATTGCTTAAGTGCTAATGCGACTTTTTCTGCGACTTTTGTAAGCAAAAAAAGAGCTCTAAATCCCTTGATAAATGTCCCCCATTGTATTTGTGAATCAATATATAATTTGGAATGTCCATTTTTCTTACAGGCAGAAAAATGCTAAATTTTCAAAATTTTGGGATTTTTGACCAAGAAAAGATGCAAGTAACGACAAAAATTACCACTATGTTAAAGTAGAATATGTCACGAAAAAACAATCTCAGAATCAGAATGAAAAGTAAAATCATTCCAGAGTTATTCATATATAAAGTGACAGTGGTCAGATTTGCAAAAAAGGGCCGTGTTGTTAAGGTGAAAATGAGCTGCATCCTTAAGGGGTTAAAAATCTAAATATAGCTATTAACTGTTACAGTTTAATAAAGGGAATAAGTGCCTCCTCCAATAAAAAATGAATTCCCCCTCTTTTCCCATTTTATAAAAATTTTTTTTTTATTTAAATAAAATAAATCAACATATTTGGTAGAATAGTCTGAATGACTAAAATATAACGTTAATGACTCCATACGGTGAACGACATAAAACATAAAAATAACAAAGTCCAATGCTGAATTGTGATCACATCCCGGGGAAAAAAAGAAAAGGAATAAAAAGTCATCAAAAATCACATATACACAAATGTGGTACCGATGAAAACAACAAATCACAGATTAAGTGCCCATACAAGCATAACCATATGAATAAAACATGTCCAGGGATTAACCCCTTGGGTACGGAGGGTTTTCCCGTTCTTGCACTTTAGTTTTTTCCTCCATATGATGGCTCCATATGATGGCTTATTTTTTGCACGTATACCATTGACTGTGCGGTTTAATTTACTATATATTTTTATAATTCCGACATTTCTGCATGCGGCTATACCATATATGTTTATTTACACAGTTTTTGGATTTTTTTTTTACGGGAAAAGGGGGGTGATTCAAGCTTTTTTCACTTTTTTTTTTCAATGTTATAGCTCCCATAGGGACCTATAACACTGCACACACTGATCTTTTACATTGATCAATGGTTTCTCATAGGAAACCATTGATCAATGATTCTGCCGCTTGACTGCTCATACCTGGATCTCAGGCACTGAGCAGTCATTCGGCGTTCGGACAGTGATCAAGTTGAACGCTGCATCTAAAGGGTTAATAGCGCGCGAAACCACGATCAGTGCTGCTCGCTATTAGCCTCGGCTCCCGGCTGTTGTTAGGGGCCTGGCCCGACCCGCTATGACGCTGGGCCACGGCGTGGCCCCGCATTATAGAAAGGTGGTGGGCGGAGGGCGTATAGGTATGCCCTCCGTCCCCAACAGGTTAAAGGAGATCTTTAGTGCTTATAACTTATACCCCAACCTAAGGATAGGGGATGAGTTATAGATCGCGGGGGGGTCCGAGCACTGGGGCCCCCCACGATCTCCTGTATGGGGCCGTGGCAATGAACAGGAAAGGGGGCATTCTGTTCCCGCATGACGCGGCAGCCGGCACGCCCTTCCATGACTTCCATAGAAATACATGGAGGGGCGTGCCCTCTGCCGCGTCAAGCGGGGACGGAATGCCCCCTTTCCTGTACATAACTGTGGCCCCGTACAGAAGATGGCGGGGGGCCCGATCGCTCGTACCCCCCCCCCGTGATCTATAACTTATACCCTATCCTTAGGATGGGGGATAAGTTATAAGCACTACAGATCTTCTTTAAATGTGAGCGCAGGTGCAGTGACCATGCCGGCGTATAAGATGACTTGGCGTATAAGACGACCCCCAACTTTGCCGTGCTGGGAGTTGTAGTTTCACAACAGCTGGAGGCACCCTGGTTTTTAGTATACAGTATTAGTTTTTACTTGCTCTGGCCGGCCCCCGCCTGCAGCTACACACAGCAGCCGGCCCGGGCAGATAATCAGAAGTTTTCCTATCCCGGACCTAAATACCCGGCGTATAAGACGACCCCCGGCTTTTCAGAAGAAAATTTGGGGTTAAAAAGTCGTCTTATACGCCGGGATATACGGTATTTATATATTTTTAACCCCTTCAGGACAGGTTTTTCATTTTTGCACTTAGTTTTTTCCTCCTCACCTTCTTAAAATCATAACACTTTCAATTTTCTACATACACAGTCCTATAAGGGCTGTTTTTTTGTGCAACCTATTGTACTTTGTAATGACAACAATCATTTCACCACAAAATCTACGGCAAAACTAGGGGGAAAAAAAAAACTCCATTCTGATTTTTTTTTTTCGGGGCTTCAGATTCTACACAGTGCACTTTTCGGTAAAAATGACACCTTATATTTATTCTGTAGATCCATACGATTAAATTGATACACAGCTTATTAAGGTTTGATTTTGTTTTACTTCTGTTAAAAAAAATTATTACTTTTACACCAAAATTAGTACGTTTAAAATTGTCCTCTTCTGACCTCTATAACTTTTTTTTTATTTTTCCGTATACAGCAAACAATTAGCCCTCATACAGTTTAAAACATACTTATATTGTTCAAAAAGTTAGATTTTTTTGAAGCAGTACAAAAAGAGTAAAGCGTTTACCCAAGCATTGACCCGCAGTATAAAAAGAACATGTCAGTGAATAAAAACGAAAACCCTCAAAAGTTGCCAAATTGTGGTTTTCTTTTCAATTTCCAGCCGTAAATAATATATATATATTTTTTTATTGAAAACGATTAAGGAAGTGTGAGATGTACTCAATCTGGTGTGGTGACCGAGAACTTCAGTCTGGGTATAATCTCCTGTATACCCTGATTAAGCAGAAAATTCGTAAAGATAAATGGGGGTGACTGGTTCTCAAGGTCTTGAGTGTGATGGAAATGTGTTGTATGGTTCTGTCTGTGAATATGTAATGATGATAGTGGTGTTTATGAATAATTCAAGAGCGTGATGATGGGTGTTTGTATAAACTTGAGGGTATGTATATATATATAATGAAGGAGGGTGATAGGTGTTCCTGTATAAACTGGAGAATCTGTATATAATGATCGGTGTATATGGGAGAGAGGGAAAGGTATGGGGGAGAAAAGTATCTTGATAGGTGTTTGTGAATGATTGGAGAGGGGGATGGTAAGTGTTACTGTATAAATTGGAGAATATGCATGTATATAATGAATATTTGTGATGATAGGTGTTACTATATAAACTGCAGTATGTGTGTGTATATATTGATCGGTGTATATGGGAGAGAGAAGTATAGGGGAGAAGGAAATGATTGAAGGAGAAGGGGGATGATGAAAGAGAGATAGAGGATGGTGAAAATAAAAGAAAAGGCTCTTACTTGGATAGATAAAAGCGTAATTTATTTGTAATTTAATAATATAAAACAGGAAAAAACGCTGGGCCCTAGCGCTTATACTTTCCAATGCATATGAAACAGTTAAAATAATTCATAAGTGTAATTCATAACAAGGTCAGTAGATGAAAAGCACTAAATAGTTATACAATGTGCAATAGTAGGTAAATGAACCCGGTGCTGCGACCGCAAGGTATAACAGACCAAGTCAATTGCTCTCGGTACGGCGACCGTAGAGATGTGTGAAATAGTCAAGTAGTCCACGGTGCTGCGACCGTATGCCAGAAAGAAGAAACAAAGTCACAATGTAGCGGTGCTGCGACCGTAGTTGGTAGTACACTTCAATATGACACAGTGTGTCAATGTTGCGAGGGTGCGTGCTGTCTCTAACAGAGTGAGGGAGCCATGGATTGGCAGTGGGCCAAAAGGAGGAAGCTCCAGCGGTTGCAAGGCTGGGTAGTGGAAAGGGGGAAGAAATATCTTGTGGTACTATGTACCTCTCACCCGGTCACTCCTATGGACTTTGTGATGTCGGTCCTCACTCTGGAAACGAAGCCGCTTGTTTGTGGCTGTCTGCGGTCACTGGTGCTCGGCTTCTCCTCGTGGCGGTGAGCGTGTTGGGCGCGTAATAGAATCCTGGCGCGCTGTGATGATCCTGTGGTTCAGCTGGTGGTGATAGTGCTTGCAATGGTGTCTACTGCCTTAAGACTAGACGCGTTTCGGACCCTCTAGGTCCGTCCTCAGTAGTCTCAGTAGACTACTGAGGACGGACCTAGAGGGTCCGAAACGCGTCTAGTCTTAAGGCAGTAGACACCATTGCAAGCACTATCACCACCAGCTGAACCACAGGATCATCACAGCGCGCCAGGATTCTATTACGCGCCCAACACGCTCACCGCCACGAGGAGAAGCCGAGCACCAGTGACCGCAGACAGCCACAAACAAGCGGCTTCGTTTCCAGAGTGAGGACCGACATCACAAAGTCCATAGGAGTGACCGGGTGAGAGGTACATAGTACCACAAGATATTTCTTCCCCCTTTCCACTACCCAGCCTTGCAACCGCTGGAGCTTCCTCCTTTTGGCCCACTGCCAATCCATGGCTCCCTCACTCTGTTAGAGACAGCACGCACCCTCGCAACATTGACACACTGTGTCATATTGAATTGTACTACCAACTACGGTCGCAGCACCGCTACATTGTGACTTTGTTTCTTCTTTCTGGCATACGGTCGCAGCACCGTGGACTACTTGACTATTTCACACATCTCTACGGTCGCTGTACCGAGAGCAATTGACTTGGTCTGTTATACCTTGCGGTCGCAGCACCGGGTTCATTTACCTACTATTGCACATTGTATAACTATTTAGTGCTTTTCATCTACTGACCTTGTTATGAATTACACTTATGAATTATTTTAACTGTTTCATATGCATTGGAAAGTATAAGCGCTAGGGCCCAGCGTTTTTTCCTGTTTTATATTATTAAATTACAAATAAATTACGCTTTTATCTATCCAAGTAAGAGCCTTTTCTTTTATTTTCACCATCCTCTATCTCTCTTTCATCATCCCCCTTCTCCTTCAATCATTTCCTTCTCCCCTATACTTCTCTCTCCCATATACACCGATCAATATATACACACACATACTGCAGTTTATATAGTAACACCTATCATCACAAATATTCATTATATACATGCATATTCTCCAATTTATACAGTAACACTTACCATCCCCCTCTCCAATCATTCACAAACACCTATCAAGATACTTTTCTCCCCCATACCTTTCCCTCTCTCCCATATACACCGATCATTATATACAGATTCTCCAGTTTATACAGGAACACCTATCACCCTCCTTCATTATATATATATACATACCCTCAAGTTTATACAAACACCCATCATCACGCTCTTGAATTATTCATAAACACCACTATCATCATTACATATTCACAGACAGAACCATACAACACATTTCCATCACACTCAAGACCTTGAGAACCAGTCACCCCCATTTATATATTTTTTTATAGTACCGTACATTTTATGTTACCGTACATTACAAAGTACAGTTGGTCGCAAAATAAACAACAACTCATATTGGTCTTTGGGTGGAAAATTAAAAGATTTATGGCTCTTAGAAGGGGAGGAGGAAAAAATGAAAATGTAAAAATGAAAATGTCCTTTGTCCTCAAGACCAAAAAGGGCTGTGACCCTGAAGGGGTTAAAACTGTAATCTTCAAATCCTTTGTAAACCCCCAGTATAACTGTACATAGTGTAAGTAAAGTACAGTACAGCCATTACAATGGATACACATACACGTGATGTCATCTGCTGTGACATCACACATCAAAGAGACTTTCTCCAGGGTAGAATCCAATCCCTAACACTTATTTCCTCGGTTCGGCGGGTGAACACGTTCTCCTACTAGACCTGCGCTTATTTTGCAAATTGAAGAGAATTTTGTCTATTTAGGCAAAAGGATCCTGTAAGGACGGCGACCATGAAGCTAAGAGGTAGGAATAATGAAAACTTCCAAAATTTCAGTTTATAAATGGATTTAACATGAATGTATTAGTGTAAAGTTAATATAGTAGAGTGCAGTAAAGTTACTGATGTTCTCTTGTACAGTCTATCCTGGGTGGCTTTAAAGGGGGGCTTCCCCAGCGTTCGGCACATTTTGTTCCAAACGCTTGGAGCGGGCGGCGGGGGTTGTGACATTAGGGCCACACCCCCTCAATGTAAGTCTATGGGTAGGTTGTGGTGTGACCTCACGAGGGGCGTGGCCGTGAAGTTGCGACCCTGTCGAATGCTGAACGAACGCTGGGTGCTGCACAGAGATCGCTGGGGTACCAGCTGCGGGACCCCTGCAATCAGACATCTTATCCCCTATCCTTTGGGTAGGGGATAAGATGTCTAGAGGCAGAGTACTCCTTTAAGTCTCTTACAGCAATTGAGCAAATGTTTATTCCTGTGAGATAAATGATTTCAGTTTGTGAATCAATGCTTTAAGTATTTTGCCTTCTAAAAGAAAACATGGGAAGCTACTCTGATATTAGTGAAATAATATAATAATAGTAGTAATATAATTATAATAACAATGTTTTAGTCACACATAAGTTTAAAAAAAGCTTCATACAGTGACAATACAGTGATCCATGACATCTAATCTTCTAGCATATAGCCTATAAAATATTTATAGTTTGCTGTATAAATTACAGTTTTAACAAAAAAAGTATATATATATATATATATATATATATATATATATATATATATACATATATATGAACATATGTATTTACATATATATATATATATATATATATACATAAATAAATGAATGAATATAGGTCTAATATATTGTATCCTGTCGCTATTTTGCAGATATCCCAGTTCTCTCGGTGCCTGTCGTGTGTCTCATACATTACGTGACGAGTTTCCTTTGGCGGTATACTAACCTATATCATTATAAGGTCACTCCACCATATTATGAGATCCATAAAATACCTGGGAAGAAGATTAAGCACCGTGGTCAGCGAGCAGATGTGGCTATTGACATGGCTTTAGGTGACAATTCAGACCCACATGAATCAAGGCACAGCGATCATGTGACAGTCACCATGGCGGATAACCAGATGGATTTACCAACAACCTCTGAAGATGCCTCGGAGCCCAAAGTGTCTTGGCTGCAGCGGACTTGGCAATATGCTAAAAGCAAACTGAAGTGGTCCAATTATGTATCCAATGTGTGGGTTGGAGCATGGGCCATGGCCAAATGGACAGTAACCGGCATGATGACCACATTCAAGATGCCATTTTACTTCCTACATACAAAGCTAAGAAGTATTACAGCAAAGGCCATTGACGATCAATGTGAACCAATTTAACAAGATGCTGATTGGGTCACACAAGGTCTGCATATGGTTGGGGGTGGGGGTGGGGAGGAGCCCGAAATGCAGCCACCTCCACGTGGTGGGCTCTGGGTCACTTGATACATTAACAAGTGAGCGAGGAGCTGCATAATTCAAGGCACATTTCCCATATTGGACATACAGCTTGTAATAGAGACAGAAGATATTGTCCACCTAGAAACATAAGTGGGAAACAAGCCCCCCTATTGGATGATTAAGGAATCAGAGATCTGTAGAAGGGGAGAGTTGGATTCCCAGGAATGAAGGATGACAATATATCTCTAGCATAATATCTCTGGATAAGTGGATATGGTAGAAACAGTATAATTATTATTATTACTATTACTATTATTAACCCCTTAAGGACCCAGGGCATATGGATACGCCCTGGGTTTTTGATCGTTAAGGACTCAGGGCGTATCCATACGCCCCTGTGAATTCCGGTCCCCACCACACGCCGGGCGGGGACCGGGATCCCAGCTGAAATCAGTCAGCAGGCATCCCATGCAACATGTCAGCGATCGCTGCAAATCGCCGGTGTATTTACACCGGCGATTTGCGCCGATTCCGGGTCATACGGGTCTATGGTGACCAGTATATAAAGGGGATCGCGGTTGTCAAAGAAACCCACGATCCCTCTGAAGGGATTGGAGTGAGGTGGCAGGGGTGCCACCCCTCCTATCCCTGCTAATGGTCATCAAGAAGCGACAACCAATTGCAGATCGGGGGCAGGGGGGTTAACTTTCAGTTTCCCCTTTCTACCCACCCACAGTAGGCTGGGCAGAACGGGGAAACCGACAGGATCCGGCATCGAAGCCCAATCACTAACCGGCGGCGGCAGCAGGCGGCGATCGGCAGGGGTGATCGGCGGCAGAAGAGGAGGACGGCGATGCGGCTCCCTGGATCCTACGAAAGCCGGTGAGTTGCCTAGCAACATCTGGAGGTCTACAGTCTGAGACCAATATACAGTGGTCTCTAAACTGTAGCCCTCCAGATGTTGCAAAACTACAACTCCTAGAATGCCCACAAAGCAGTTTGCAGTCTGGGCATGCTGGGATTTGTAGTTTTGCAACATCTGGAGGCCCACAGTTTGGAGATCAATGCACAGTGATCTCCAACCTGTGACCCTCCAGCTTTTGCAAAACTACAAATCCCAGAATGCCCAAATAGCAAACAGCTGTCTTGGCATGCTGGGAGTTGTAGTTGCGTACCTCCAGCTGTTGCATAACTACATTTCCCAGCATGACCTTCGGCGATCAGTACATGCTGGGAATTGTAGTTTTGCAACAGCTGGAGGCACACTGGTTAGAAAGTGCTGAGTTAGGTAACAGAACTTAACTGAAGGTTTTCCAACCAGTGTGCCTCCAGCTATTGCAAAAGTACAACTCCCAGCATGCACGGTCCCTTAGTACATGCTGGGAGTTGTAGTTATGAAACAGCTGGAGGTTTGCCCTCCCATGTGAACATACAGGGAAAATTCACACGGGCGAGTTTACAGTGGGGTTTATGTTTCAAGTTTGAGCTGCGGCAAATTTTTCGCCACAGCGCAAACTCCTAGCGGGAAACTCGCTGTAATCCGCCAATGCGAATGTCCACTAAAAATACTACACTAACACATAATAAAGGGTAAAACACTATATATACACCCCCTTACACTGTTCCCCCCCAATAAAAATGAAAAACGTATCGTACGGCAGTGTTTCCAAAATGGAGCCTCCAGCTGTTGCAAAACAACAACTCCCAGCATTTCCAGAGAGCCACTGACTGTCCAGGCATGCTGGGTGTTTAGCAACAGCTGGAGGCACCCTGTTTGGGAATCACTGGGATAGAATACCCCTATGTCCACCCCTATGCAATCCCTAATTTAGTCCTCAAATGCGCATGGCGCTCTCTCACTTCAGAGTCCTGTCATATTTCAAGGAAACAGTTTAGGGCCACACATGGGGTATTTCCATAATTGGGGGAAATTGTACTACATATTTTGGGGGGCTTTTTCTCCTTTTATCCCTTATGAAAGGAAAAGTATGGGGCTACACCAGCCTGTGTAAAAAAATAAAAATGTTTACACTAACATGCTGGTGTTGCCCCATACTTTTTATTTTCACAAGCAGTAAAAGGGAAAAAATACCCCTAAAATTTGTAACGCAATTTCTCCTGAGCACGGAAATACCCCATAGGTGGGCGTAAAATGCTCTGCGGACGCACCACAACGCTCAGGAGGGAGAGTGCACTATGTACATTTAAGGTCTAAATTGGTGATTTGCACAAGGGTGGCTGATCTTACAGCGGTTCTGACATAAACGCCAAAAAAGAAATACCCACATATGACCCCATTTTGGAATCTACACTCCTCAAGGAATGTAACAAGTGGTATAGTGAGCCTTAACACCCCACAGGTGTTTGAAGAATTTTTCATTAAAGTTGGATAGGAAAATAAAAAAACAGAAAATAGGAAAAAAGCCCCCCAAAATTTGTAACCCCATTTCTTTTGAGTAAGAACATACCCCATATGTGGATGGAAAGTGCTCTGCGGGCGAACTACAATGCTCAGAAGAGAGGAGCACCATTGGGCTTTTGAAGGTAAATTTTGTCCGGAATTGAAGGCTACGTGTGTTTACAAAGCCCCCATAGTGCCAGAACAATGGACCCCGCCCCACACATGTGACCCCATTTGGGAAACTACACCCCTCACATAATGTAATAAGGGGTACAGTGAGCATTTACACCCCACATGTGTCTGACAGATTTTTGGAACAGTGGTCCGTGAAAATGAAAAATGTAATTTTTAATTTGCACAGCCCACTGTTCCAAAGACCTGTCAAACATCAGTGGGGTGTAAATACTCACTGCACTCCTTATAAAATTCTGTGAGGGATGTAGTTTCCAAAATGGGGTCACATGTGTGGGGTCCATTGTTCTGGCACCACGGGGGCTTTGTAAATGCACATGGCCCCTGACTACCACTCCAAACAAATTATCTCTCCAAAAGCTCAATGGCGCTCCTTCTCTTCTGAGCATTGTAGTTCACCAGCAGAGCACTTGACATCCACACATGGGGTATTTCCACACTCAGAAGAAAGGGGGTTACAAATTTTGGGGGTCATTTTCTCCTATTACCCCTTGTAAAAATGTAAAATTTGGGGGGAAAACAGCATTTTAGTGTAAACATTTTTTTTTCACTTACACATCAGACTTTTTTTTTCCAAACAAGTTTTTATTTTATTTTAAAGTCATTAACGCACAATACAAAGAGATAAGGAACAAAGGTAGGCGAGGGGGTCGCTGTCGCAGCAGCGCCTTCTCCATCATAGTATAGATAACAGTACAGATCTGGCATCAAAACATTGACCTGCACTTATTAACATCTGAGTTGTAACATAAGGAGGAGGGAGTGGGGATAGGGAGGTGTGGAGTAGGGTGGGGGGGGGGGGGGGTGAGGGGAGAAGGTGTGGGTAGGGGTGGGGGGGAGGCATGTGACAGGGAGTGACAGTCATAATGCTGTAAGACCACGTAACGTATAATACATTTCCCTTGCATTGAAATCATACAAAAAAAGGGTAGAGGAAAACTTCTTTGTAGTTCTCCTCCATCCATCAGTTTAGTGAGTATGCTCGCCATGGTCCCCAGACAATGCGGTGTGCATCTAACGTTCTAATAGCTCTACTGGACATCTCTTCAAATACATGGATCTGTTGGACTTTCGTCAGCCACTCCGCAATTGAAGGGGGGAAGGACTGCAGCCATGTAAGGGGAATCAGTTGTTTGGCTGCCATGATCAAATGTGTGATCAATGAGGACTTGTCTGGGGAATACGTAACGGTTGGGCATCCCAAAAGCGCAGACGCCGGCGATAGTGAGATTTTCTTGCCAATGATTTTGGAGCATGTGTCCTCCACCTCCCTCCAATGTGGGGCAATAAGCGGACACGTCCACCAGATGTGGAAATGGGTACCGGTGTGAAGCTTACATCTCCAGCAGAGAGCGGAGTCTGTTAACTTGTGAAATCAGGCGTCCTGTACCATCTCGAGGTTAGTCTGTATTGTGATTCCTGAAGTCGGACACATCTCGAGAATCCCCTACTGGGAGTCAGTATGAACTTCTGCTCTTCTCTCGTAAAAGATATGTCTAACTCTCTCTCTCCCAAGACAGCAGAAAACCTGGGGGACGGAACGGGGAGCAGGCATCATATAGTGTGCGTAAGGCCGAGAGTTTCCTATGTTTCACGTCAAGGGAGGCTACATCTGACTCAAAGTCTGTAAGTTCCCTGAGGGGTAGAGAGCCCTCTATAAAGAGTCTACTGCATTTCTGAAAGTGAGCTATGTGCAGAAAAGTCAAACTGGTATCTGGGAAAAGCATCCTGACTTCTGTCTCTGTTAGAATCCTTCCGTTCGGGAACAGTTGTGATAAGGGTATGTGGGCCAATTTATTCCATATATCTGGGTGATCCACCACCCCACCGCCCACGACCACAGGCAGCACAGAAGAAGGTAGTAGAGGGGAAAGAGAGGGGGAACGTGAGGGAAGCAGGAGACGAGCAGTACATAAAACACCAGAGAACAGGACGTCTTTGTTACGCGCGAGGCTACATGATGTAGGAGGGAGCCATAAGTCTGTCAATAGATCACCAGAGTAGTCGACTGATGCCACCTCTAGAGTGATAGGGACTAATTAAATCTATCCATCTGCGGAGCTGTATCAGGTTGTAGAGTTTCTCCACATCTGGCGCATCCATTCCCCCCTGGGCGCTTGTGCGAGAGAGTAGCGAATATGCTGACCTAGGCCTCTTTTGCTTCCAAATAAAGTTAGAAAAGAGAGACTTGACGCTGGAGAAGAAGGAGGCAGGTAATGTGATCGGTAGCATCTGTAATGTGTATCTAACCTTAGGGAGCCCATAGCAGTTAATCAGGTTTTTCCTACCCATCCATAGGATCAGGGGAAGATCATATCCAGCCAATGTCTCTTTAATCTCTGCTAGTAGGGGTTTAAAGTTAAGTTGAAAAATGCTTGTGAGCGAGCTAGGTATTTTAACCCCTAGATACGTGAGTAACGATTTGGCCCAGGGGAAAGGGGACAGGGAGTCGATCTCCTTAATCTTAGCTGCAGATAAAGTAATGTTTAATAATTCCGACATAGAAACGTTTACTTTAAAGTTCGACAGCGAGCAAAAGTCTACGAACAGGTCTAATAAACTAGGCAGTCCGTGTGCAGGGTCACTTAAGAGAAATAGTAAATCATCTGCGAAGGCTAGTGCTTTAAGCTCTCCCCTCGGGGTTTTGTATCCTGAGATACTGGTCAACTGTCGAACTCTCTGTAAAAGCGTTTCCATTGTTAGTATAAAAAGGGTTGGGGACAGAGGCCATCCCTGCCTGGTCCCGTTTGTGATCCGGAACGGGGGGATATGTCATCGTTGACCATCAACGAAGCATACGGTTGTGTGTAAAGGGACATAAGAGCTGTTATAAACTGCGGGGGAAATCCGAAGCGGTGTAGTGTCTCCTTCATATACTCCCAATTGACCCTATCAAATGCCGTCAACGCCAAGAAGGACAAGGGGCAGTCTTTTCATGTGAGCATGTTGGATCGCAGTTAGCAGTCTCAATGTGTTCGTGCGACCCTCCCTACCTGGTACAAATCCCGACTGGTCCACGTCTACTAAGTGGGGAAGATGACTCTTGATTCTCAAGGAGAGCAGTTTAGCCCAGATTTTGAGGTCTAAGTTCAGAAGTGATATTGGTCTGTAGCTCCCACAGTCTTCTGGGTTCTTGCCTTCCTTGTGAATGAGAGTGACATGTGCTTCAAGGGACTGTTTAGGGAGAGGAGACCCACGGAATAAAGCCTCGCAAACAGAGGTGAGGTGGGGGATCAGAACGTCTGCATATTTACGGTAGTATTCCAGTGGAAGACCGTCCGGGCCCGGATTCTTCCCCGGTGGGAAAAAAAGAGACCACTCTCTGCACTTCTTCAGGGGTAATAGGTAGCATGAGTTCTCTCTGCATGTGTTCATCCAAGGGAGATTTAGTGATGTCAGAAATCTTTTCGTCGCCTCTCTACGGCCGGAAGCAGAGTCCGGGGACTCTCCCTCTGATAAATTATACAGAGAGGTGTAAAACGTCTGGAAAGCTTTAGCAATGTAGGGCGTGTCTGTATACCGGTGGCCTCTCTCATCTCTCACTGCATGAATGTGTTGTTTTGTTCTCGCCTTCTTTATAAGTGTGGACATGAGCTTACCTCCCTTGTCCCCGTGTGCATAAATACGGTGCCTGTGGTGGAGGTAGGCCTTCGCTGATTTTTCGGTGAGGAGAGTATTAAGGGTGGTGCATAGGGATTTAAGTGTCTCCTGAATCGCTATCGCCCCGGTAGGCTTGTGTATCCTCACCAGGGTGGAGATTTCAGACAGAATGTCAGTGATCTTGCGCTGCCTCTCTTTCTTCAGTTTGGAACCCCAGGAAATGAATATCCCTCGCATGAAGGCCGTTCCCGACTTAGAGTTTAAATCAAAGTATAAGGATAACTGTTGCGTAATGTCAGCTAGAGCAGTCTGATTAGAAAGGATGCCTTCATTCAATCTCCAGCACCAAGAAATGGAGGGGAAAGGGGACAGAGACAAAGAAAGATGTACAGGAGCGTGATCGGAGATAGTAATAGAGTCAATACCTGTGGTAATGAGCGTCGGGAGGAGAGACTTGTGGAGCAGCAAATAGTCAAGTCTGTGGTAGGATCTGTGTACTGACGAGTAATTGGAGTAGTCACGGATGGAAAGATTCCTCTGTCTCCTTGCATCTATAAGAGATAAATCAGTTAGTTTGGAGTGTAGTTTGGCAAGTGTTCTCTGGGGAACAGCAGTACGTGCTTGAGAAGTGACTAAAAGCGGATTAAGTGAAACATTCAAATCACCACCTAATATCACCGGACCATCTGCAAACGCCCGGAGGTCTTCCAGTGCCCCCAAAAGCCATGACACCTGGGCATTGTTAGGGGCATATAGATTCACCAGAGTTAACTTGCGATTGTACAATAGGACATTTAGGAAAAGATATCTTCCCTCAGAGTCAGAGAGAGTCTGTAGAACCTTAATCGGGCAACTTTTGTGTATGGCTATAGATACACCTTTAGATGCCGAGGTGTCATGGCAGGAGTGGAACCACTGGTCATAGTAGCGGCGAGGTAAATTCGGTATCTTGTGCAACTTAAAATGAGTTTCCTGAAAATAAACAACTGACGGTTTCAATCTATGGAGAATCCTCAGTGCATGGCTTCTCTTGTGAGGAGTGCTCAGTCCCCGTACATTGAAGGAGACAAACGTTGTGAGAGCTCTGTCAGACATAGTGAACACTCGGGGATGTATAGAAAATATTTAACTATTTCTGTCTGGGAAGTGTCCAGATCTAAGCTGCAGCAAAGGGAAGTCTTACGTAAGGCTGGGGGGGTTGGAGTATGTATGTTTGAAGGAGAGCAGATGATATAGGTGAAGTGTAGGCGAGTCCGGAGTATGGGGCTGAGGGAAGAGGAAAATGGAAATAGTAGACTGTGATGAGGAGGAAAAGGGTGGGGGGGTGAGGGAACGGAAGGTGTAGTGAGGGTATATGGAAGAAAGAGGATAAGCAAGTGGAGCAGGAAGAAGCAGTGGAGAAGAAATGGGAGATGTGGGGGGGGGAGGTAAGGTGAAGTAGTAGGCAGGTGAGAAGAGTGGATCAGAGGGAAATGTTGGAAGCGGAGTGGAGAGGGAGGGCGGGAGAAGAGAAAGGAAGATAAAAGAAAATAATGAGAAAAGAGAAGGTGGGTAAGGAAATACAGGTGAGAAAAGGAAGATTTAGAAAAGGTCAGTGATTCAATATGTAAGAGTGGGCAGTAGTTCAAATGACCTGAGGGTGAAAGTCGTTACAGGTAACAGGTGCACTCAGGTACCTAGCACCTAATGTGGTAGGGAGAGTGCCAGTGGGGGGGGGGGGGGGGGAGAAGTAGGAAATGATAGGAAATCCTAGCCTGAGGCGCACACTAATACACTCTTAACATTAAGATAACATGAAACATCCTAACCAGGTGGGACAATCTTGTGGAAATACAACCAGTAAAAACATTGCGAACATTGAGGATCAGCTACTATGCACGATAGTAAGAGTAATAACCCAATCAACACCCCCAAATAGCACACAGTAACCGAATACAGGAGAGACGGAGGCAAACATCAAAAGTCTCGTCGTTGAGATAAAGGTAAGGGCATATGTGAGTACCGTAGATCCGGGTGTAGTCGCTGGTTCACCTGGCCACAGGAGGGGGGGGGGGAGGGGGAGAGATGGGACCAGAGGACTGGGGTTATCAGGGTCCTTGCTTGGAGCAGTAGTTGAGGGGGGGGGAGGGAGTCTCAGATTACGCTGGCTCGTTGTGAAGACCTCAACCCGTTGTGAAGGCGATCGGAGTCCAGTATGCAGTCCAAACAAGTCCCAGTAGCTATGGAACCTAAGAATGGGAGAGTGAAGGGGCGGATTCGGGTGGCAGGGTGATTGAGGGGCGCATGGGCAACATCCTGTCTCTAAATGGCAAGCGGGACTAGTCATCCTCCTTCCATAGCACATGGGGTTAGAGAGATGGGCTAAGAGAGTTTACCTAGTCCGTGGAGGTGCCGTCTCCGCTGGAGAGTCTAAGGGGTGGACCGTAATCCCATCTCAACAACGAGTAAGCTCTGTCCACGAACTCTAGCGATGTCCTGTGGCTCCAGGGGCATCATACAGGTAAATTCCAGGACCGCACATCTTATGTGCTTGAGGCAAGGGCCTGTTTCTTTGCCTTGGGAGTACGGGGTCTGGCTACCCTCTTCCATTCGCCGATGACCGGGAGCGGCGGCAGTGGTTCCGCCACCGCAGCCAGGAGCCATGAAGGTATCTCTACTGGCTCGATACCGATCTGCAACCCAGGCACCAGCTAGATCAGACGGTGTCCGTATCGCAATCCTCTTGCCGTCTTTGATCACCGACAGTCCAAACGGGAACAGCCATGCGTATTGTATACCAGCGTCCCGTAGCTTATCCAACAGGGGTCTCATCAGGCGTCTTTTCAGTAAGGTCGTGGGCGCAATGTCCTGGTACAGTGTAACTTCTAGACATGTGCAATTCGGTTCGGCACGAATGTCTAATTTACCGAAATGCATTCGTTATCCCTAAATGACGTAAATAATTCATTCTGATAACAAAGATAATAAAAAGGATACAGATACAGTTTGATTTTTCGGATACATTCGGTATTCAGGTACATTCGGTAAATCTTTTTATTCTTTTTTTGGACTTAAGCGATCCTAAAAAAATTATGGAGATACCTTTTTTATAAAAATTTCGTAGGGTACCATAAAAAAATCATAATAAAATAGATACAGTAGTGATGGAAAAAATTGTATCTAATGAAATGTATCTTTTTTATTATGAAATGTTTATTCATTTTTAAACAGGGATCATTTTTTGTGAGCGGGTAAAGCACTAAAAATGTAGCCGACAATAATAAAAATGTAGTGTGTGCGTGTTTTTCACTTTTTTTTAAAAACATTTTTTAGGTAGTACTACTACTCCCAGCATGGAACACACTCTTCCATGATGGGAGTAGTAGTTACCTGTACTAATTGACAGATCGCAGGGGTCCCTTGCAATCCTCTTGTATAACGTATAGATGCGGTGGCAGCTCTTCTATGGTCCCCTGCACTCACGTATATATACACATATTCATATTTCCCGCAGAGCTGTGATTGGCCAGATGGTTCCAGCCAATCACAGCTCTCTGTGAGAAATAGGAATATGTGTATATATACGGCCGTGCAGGGGTCCATAGGAGAGCAGCCGCTGCATCCATACATTATACAGGAGCATCACAGCGGGTGTCAGGAGTGATACCTGCAGTGATCTTTCCTTTACTACAAGTACTACTACTCCCAACATGGAGTACACTCTGCCTCATGCTGGGAGCTGTAGTACCTGCGTTAATAGACAGATCGCAGTGGGTGTCAGAAGTTACACTCGCTGCGATATGTCTATTAATGCAGGTACTACAGCTCCCAGCATGGAGCAGAGTGTGCTCCATGTTGGGAGTATTAGTACCTGCAGTAAGGAACAGATCCCAGGGATGTCACTTCTCCTGGCACCCGCTGCGATCCTCCTGATGTGAATGTCAGGATCAGCTGTTCTCAGGGCTACAGAGCCGGGAGAACAGCTGACGCTGAGCCGTAGGTATACATCGTATATCTACTGCCCAGCAAGAACTTACAGTGAGCTTGCAATGTGTATACAGTATACACATTGCTGGCTCACTTAACCCCTTGCTGAGCTGTGCACTATGTGCAAGCCCAGCAAGGGAAGAGTTAACTTACACTGCTGGACAGTGTAGGTTAACCCTTTGGGCGTTATACACTATATACAGCTATCTATAGATAGCTGTATGTGGTATCCCAGTACCGCATTTCATACGGTACTTATTTATCTATGGGTCCCCGTAGCCAGAGTCCCTAGGACTTAGTAATCTCTGTTAGTCAGTTTGCCCCTAGTTGCCTCTATTATATTATATAGATTTCTAATTTGTCCATAGAATAATGTATATAGTATTATTTCTGTATATAAATGGTTAATTACTTGTTTCCATGGTGTCAGAGGGCCCTCGGGTCATGTGATGCGTTCCAAGCCTCATTCTGGATGCGTTCCAGGCCTCACTTTGGTATTTCTAGACTCATTTTGGGTTTTGCAATGTGTATAGATCCTGTGATGTAAGCAATCCCATGATACCATGTAAAGTGAATGGTAGACGTTCGGACCAATCAAAATCGCCACGCCCCCTGCCCATATAAGGGAGCGGCGGCCATCTTATCTCTCTCTTTCTCCTGGCTCTTGATGAGAGAAGACCTATATCGCAGTGAGTTAGGCCTGAGCCTTGCAGCAACGGCTGAATGATCTAAATTATAGAGTGTGTCATTCCCTAAGCACTCTGCAGTATCACCGGACCCAATATTTCCCCTAAATCCGGATGGATCTGCACATCACTCCCTAAATTCAGAGACAAGTTTAATGCAAGGTCCGCAACTTCTGCCAGTCGCTAAGCAACCTAAGAACTCTTATATGAGACTGTTACTACGCATTGGATATTGCAAGCACTGCAGTAAAGTTATTCAAGTTCAAGGTAAATCTGCTTGTGGACCTTCAGTCATTTCATTGCACCTATCGTTTCTGGGAAGGGCGGCGATAGGCCGGAACATGGATTCAGCATACCAGCCCTGACCCTGGCGTCACGAGTGACTGGGTTAATATTAACCCCTCATATACCAACATTATACCATCCCTACTATACACCCCCCAAGGGCTACCACATGTATGTAGTATATACAGAAGACGAAGTCCGCTTACTTCCCTCGAGTACCGGGCAGGTCCATGTAGCTCCGCCTCTAGTGATGACGTAATTAGAGGACAGAGCTACAGAAGGGAACAAGGCTAGTTAATCTGAAGCTCTGTTCAAATTGTCCGTTTTGCATAATGTTAACAGACCCTTCTGGCAGTGTCTACCCAGACAGGGAGACTCCAGCTGTTGCTAAACTACAACTCCCAGCATGCCCAGAGAGCCAAAGGCTGTCTGGGTATGCTGGGAGTTGTAGTTTTGCACCAATTGGTGGCTCCCTGTTTGGGTAGACATTGCATCATGGGTGCTCTCTCCAGCGGACAGCACCAAAAATGTCATAACCAATTTTTTGTTTTTTTTCTTTCTTCTCGTTTCAGATGCGTGTATGCAGAGGATTACTGCGGATTTGATGGATTACGGCGGATTATTTTTTTCTTTTAATAAAATGGTTAACGAGGGCTGTGGGGGAGTGTTTTTAAAATAAAATAATTTTTCCAATGTCTTGTGTTTTTTTTTATTGAATTTTCAGGCTTAGTAGTGGAAGCTGGTCTTATTGACTGACTCCATTACTAAGACAGGGCTTAGTGCTAGCCCCAAAAACAGCTAGAGCTAACCCCCAATTATTACCCCGGTACCCACCGCCACAGGGATGTCGGGAAGAGCCAGTACCAAAAGGCCCGGAGTGTCAAAAATGGTGCTCCTGTTCCTAGGCGGTAACAGGCTGGCGTTATTTAGGCTGGGGTGGGCCAGTAACAATGGTCCTCGCCTCCCTGGTAACATCAGGCTGTTGCTGTTTGTTTGGTATTGTGTTGAGAATGAAAATACGGGGAACCCTATACGTTTTTTATTTTATTTAAATAAAAAAAATAAAAAAACTTATAGGGTTCCCCGTATTTGCATTCTCAGCACAATACCAACCAAACAGCAACAGCCTGACGTTACCAGGGTGGGCGAGGACCATTGTTACTCTCCCTTCCCAGCCTAAATAATGCCAACCTGTTACCGCCTAGGCCCAGGAGCGCCATTTTTGACGCTCCGGGCGTGTTGGTACCAGCTCTTCCCGGCACCCCTGTGGCGGAGGGTACCGGGGTAATAATTGGGGGTTAGCACTAGCTGTTTTTGGGGCTAGCACTAAGCCCTGGCTTAGTAATGGATTCAGTCAATAAGACCAGCTTCCACTACTAAGCCTGAAAATTCAATTAAATAAAAAACACAACACATTGGAAAAATTATTTTATTTAAAAAAACACTCCCCCACAGCCCTCGTTAACCATTTTATTAAAAGAAAAAAAAATTAATCCGCCATAATCCATTGAATCTGCAGTAATCCTCTGCATACATGGATCTGAAACGAGAAGAAAAAAAACACAAAAAATTGGTTATGACATTTTTGGCGCTGTCCGCTGGGGAGAGCAACCATGATGCAATGTCTACCAAAACAGGGAGCCACCAATTGGTGCAAAACTACAACTCCCAGCATGGCTGTCTGGGCATGCTGGGAGTTGTAGTTTAGCAACAGCTGGAGTCTCTCTGTCTGGGTAGACACTGCCAGAAGGGTCTGTTCACATTATACAAAACGGACAATGTGAACAGAGCTTCAGATTAACTAGCCTTGTTCCCTTCTGTAGCTCCGCCCCCTAATGACGTCATCAATGGGGGGCGGAGCTACATGGACCTGCCCGATACTCGAGGGAAGAAAGCGGACTTCGTCTTCTGTATATACTATATACAGCTATCTATAGATAGCTGTATATAGTGTATACCGCCCAAAGGGTTAACCTACACTGTCCAGCAGTGTAAGTTAACTCTTCCCTTTCTGGGCTTGCGCATAATGCACAGCTCAGCAAGGGGTTAAGTGAGCCAGCAATGTGTATACTGTATACACATTGCAGGTTCACTTTAAGTTCTTGCTGGGCAGTAGATATACGATGTATACCTACGGCTCAGCGTCAGCTGTTCTCCCGGCTCTGTAGCCCTGAGAACAGCTGATCCCGACATTCACATAAGGGCGATAGCAGCGGGTGTCAGGAGGAGTGACACCCGCTGGGATCTGTCCCTTACTGCTGGTACTAATACTCCCAACATGGAGCACACTCTGCTCCATGCTGGGAGCTGTAGTACCTGCATTAATAGACAAATCGCAGCGAGTGTAACTTCTGACACCTGCTGCGATCTGTCTATTAATGCAGGTACTACAGCTCCCAGCATGGAGCAGAGTGTACTCCATGTTGGGAGTAGTAGTACTTGTAGTAAAGGAAAGATCACTGCGGGTATCACTCCTGACACCCGCTGTGATGCTCCTGTATAATGTATGGATGCGGCGGCCGCGCTCATATGGTCCCCTGCACGGCCGTATATATACACATATTCCTATTTCTCACAGAGAGCTGTGATTGGCTGGAACCATCTGGCCAATCACAGCTCTGCGGGAAATATGAATATGTGTATATATACGTGAGTGCAGGGGACCATAGAAGAGCTGCCGCCGCATCTATACAAGAGGATCACAAGGGACCCCGGCGATCTGTCAATTAGTACAGGTAACTACTACTACCATCATGGAACAGTGTGTTTCATGCTTGGAGTAGTAGTACTACCTAAAAAATGTTTAAAAAAAAGTGAAAAACACGCACACAATACATTTTTATTATTGTCGGCTACATTTTTAGTGCTTTACCCGCTCACATAAATTGATCCCTGTTTAAAAATTTATAAACATTTCACAATAAAAAAGATACATTTCGTTAGATACAATTTTTTCCATCACTTCTGTATCTTTTTTATTATTTTTTTTATGGTACCCTACGAAATTTTAATAAAATCTCCATAAATTTTTTAGGATCGCTAAAAAAGTCCAAAAAAGAATAAAAAGATTTACCCAAATGTACCGAATACCAAATGTCCGAGACAGCACCAATCACAATTGCCCAGCAGGAGTGAGGTGGCACTGGTGCCACCTCACGATCATGGTGATTGGTCGGCTGAGACCGGCTGATGAATCACTGCGTCTTCTGGGCAGTCCTGACGGCACCCGTTCTGCCCCTAGTCTGGAGGGCGAGAGCGGGTACCGACCATGTAGTGTGCAGCGGCGGGGAAAGCTTACTGTTCGGGGCAGGAAATGACTGGCAGCAGGAGGTGAGGCCTGTGTGCCTCCTACTGTTTCATAACTACAACTCCCAGCATGCACAGCCAAAGGGCATGCTGGGAGTTGTAGTTATGTAACAGGTGGAGACACGCTGGTTGGGAAACACTGTGCTGTACAGATGCAGTGGGGCCGGTATGAGAATAGCTCTTACTGTAAGATTATATGGGAATGGTCCTAACCTTTGAAGTGGGAACTTGCACTTAATGCAGATTCCATTTTTTTGGAGCCAAAAGCAACACGAGTTGTGTGTCTCATCTTGCTCCTCCGCTGCTGCTGAAGCCGTCTCCAGAGTTTTTGTGATCTGGAGTATTGTTATTGGAAGTCTCCTTGGCAGCTCTGGAAGACGGATATCATGGTAGAGACGTCTGTTCCGAGAAACGAAGTTCCAGAAAAAAACTTTTTGAAAGAGATTTATCATTCTTTTCAAACGTACGGCTTTTATATGACAATTGTTTTTTAACTTACTTTTGCTTATGTGTGACCTATTTATCAAAAAGTCCCACGACTTTGAAAAATAAATCGCACGAAAGCAAAAGCATTTTTTTAAATCAGAAAAGTTTTCCCTTATGTTAATAGCCGAAGTTCTTTATCTACCCTTTATTACCATTAGTGTTACTAGAGAGTGACTGGGAGGGGGTGTACTGCATCAGGTGACACCCTGACTGGCCTCCCTGGCACTAAATAGCTGCACTCAAACTATCCCGCAACATCCCATCCACCCTCCTCTGAAATTAAAAAAGTATTAAAAACACACTATGCCGCACCATGAATATCCGTACTCTGGGGGCTTTTTTGTTTAATTTTGAGCCCACATTTTGTGACGTTGGTGGGTGGAGACTTGCGCCACCGCGCTGAGGAAGGAGTTTACATCAGGAAGGAAGGCAGCGCAGCACCAACAGGCACATAAACAATAGTGAAGCCACACAAAAAAAAGCGGCTCGGTACATTACCCACCCCAAAATGTGCATGAAGCTGCATTACTATGGATTTTTTTTTTTTTTAAAGGAAAATTTTTGTGCCACATATGGGTTATTTACGTAGTCTGTAAAAATCTTACACAATTATTTTGTGCCTTATTCTATTTTAACACAACATTTTCAAATTTAGTGGGTACGCCAGCATGTACGTGTCCTACAATTAACAAGGTGTGCAGTGTGTATTTTTAACCATAAAATAATAGAGTTGTTATATAATAAATTTTTTCTATAATTAACATTAAGCTTTGTGGTGTCCCGGTACAGGACCTATCCTGTACCATCCTTAAGTCCCCTCAGGAAGAGTCCCTTAGGTTCATATGGCTCTCCTGCAGGGCTCCCCCCTTGTCTTATAAATGCAGTGTATATTCATTATGTGTATTAATTGTTCATATGTATAAAGTTGTACAGTTTGTATAAAATGTATAGGACCTTCATTGGTCATGTGATCTACTGTCATGTGATATACCCAGAGTTCCATCGGCACAGGAACCCCAGGCATTAGCAACCAATGGGCTTTAGTCCAGCCCCCTAGTATATAAGTGGCTGTAGTCTCTATACTCTCTTATTTCTTGGACTCAAAAGGAAGCACAAAGTCCTGTATACTGCAAATTCATCTCATCTAGACCAAAGCCAAAAGAAACACAACCACTTCTAAAACATGAGTTACAATTCTCTCTACAAATCCAGTGACTACTCCTCAGCTAAGGAATATATCAGTAGCACAGTGGTCTACCTAAATATCTCAATAATAACAAGTCCAAGCAAACCTGTGAGGTATCCTGTGTCCCGGTTGCCTCTGAAGGAACTGCATAATTGTAAAGACTGTTCCCTAAACAAGTAAACGTTCCAGTTTATTTAGAATCCTTGCTGTGGACATTCCTTTATTACAAACCGTTCTTGGGTTGATTGATGGCGATTACCATACCAGAATAACCACATCCTGGCATCACGAACACTAAGGGGTTAACAACATCTTGCCCCCAGGGTTTATACAACCAGACCCTGTTACATACTGCTACACCCCAGTCACCACATCTCAATGTAGTAGCAGCAACAGTGAGATAATGTAGAGTATGTATAACCATTGCAGACATCATGCATACCATACAGTGGGGATCAAAAGTTTGGGCACCCCAGGTAAAAATTTGTATTAATGTGCATAAAGAAGCCAAGGAAAGATGGAAAAATCTCCAAGAAGCATCAAATTACAGATTAGACATTCTTATAATATGTCAACAAAATTTAGATTTTATTTCCATCAATTACACTTTCAAAATAACAGAAAACAAAAAAATGGTGTCTGCAAAAGTTTGGGCACCCTGCAGAGTTAATATCTTGTACTGCCCCCTTTGTCAAGTATCACAGCTTGTAAACACTTTTTGTAGCCAGCCAAGAGTCTTTCAATTCTTGTTTGAGGTATCTTTGCCCATTCTTTCTTACTAAAGTTTTCAAGTTCTTTGAGATTTCTGGGCTGTCTGTCACGCACTGTTCTTTCAACATCTATCCAAACATTTTCAATTATGTTGAGGTTGGGAGATTGTGAAGGCCATGGCAAAACCTTCAGTTTACGCCTCTTGATGTAATCCCCCGTGGATTTCGAGGTGTGTTTAGGATCATTATCCATTTGTAGAAGCCATCCTCTATTTAACTTCAGCTTTTTCACAGATGGCATCAAGTTATCATCCAAAATTTGCTGAAGTTTTATTGAATCCATTTTTCCTTCTACTCGTGAGATGTTCCCTGTGCCACTGGCTGCAATACAACCCCAAAGCATGATACAACCCCAGACCATGCTTAACAGTTGGACAGAGGTGCTTTTCATTAAATTCTGTTCCCCTTCTTCTCCAAACGTACCTTTTGCTCATTCCGGCCAAAAAGTTCAATTTTAACCTCATCGATCCACAGAACTTGTTTCCAAAACGGTGAAACGCAAATTTTTGTGGTGAGGATGTAAAAGAGGTTTTCTTCTGATGACTCTTCCATGAAGACCATATTTGTACAAGTATGTTTTTATAGTGGAATAGTGTACCACAACTCCAGTGTCTGCCAGATCTTTCTGGGTTTTGAATTGTTTTTCTCACAATCCTGCGAGCTGTTCTGTTTGATATTTTTTTGGTCTTCCAGATCTTGTTTTAACTTCCACTGTTCCTGATGACTGCCATTTCTTAATTACATTCCGAACAGAGGATATTGACATCTGAAAACGTTTTGCTATCTTCTCATAGCCGTCTCCAGCTTTGTGAGCATCAACTATTTTCAGTTTCAGATTTCTAGACAACTGCTTAGAAGAACCCATGGTGCTGATTGTTGGGGCAAGGTCAGATGAGTCTGGGCATTTAAAACCTTTGAGATTCACATCACCTGGTCTTCCCAGATGATGATTGAGAACAATCCATGACACTGGCAGGTCTCAGCTGTGCAAAGGGGGTAGTGCATGCTATAAATTCTGCAGGGTACCCAAACTTTTGCAGACGCCATCTTTTTGTTTTCTGTTATTTTGAAAGTGTAAATGATGGAAATAAAATCTAACTTTTGTTGACGTATTATAAGAATGTCAAATCTGTAATTTGATGCCTTTTGGCGATTTTTCCATCTTTCCTTGGCTTCTTTAATACAAATTTTTACATGGGGTGCCCAAACTTTTGATCCCCACTCTATATAGCAGTCAAATGTCAGTAAGATTGTCAGTCAGTCAAATATGATAGTACTAATAATATGTGCATAGTCACTAGAGATGCATAATAATATGTAGGTATATCTCTATAAAAAAAAATAATAAAAATAAATAAAGGTATTGTTGTAAAATGTAAAAGTATTGTTACCATATTCATGGCTGTGTTCTTAAAGGGGTACTCCGCTGCCCTGTGTCCGATGCTCCGCTTCCCAGCGTCCGGAAGTTTATTGTTCCGGACGCTGTGTGCGGGCTTCCGTGTTCAGGGCTGCCCCTCGTGACGTCACGCCCGCCCCCTTCGTGATGTCACGCCCTCCCCCTCAGCGAAAGACTATGCGAAGGGGGGCACGATGGCCATCATGCCCCCTTCCCATAGACTTTCATTGAGGGGGCGGGCATGACATCATGAAGGGGGCGGGCGTGACGTCACGAGGGGCAGCCCTGAACACAGAAGCCCGCACACAGCGTCAGGAACAATAAACTTCCGGACGCTGGGGAGCGGAGCTTCCGACACAGGGCAGCGGAGTACCCCTTTAAGGAACCTTGTCTCAACCATTAAATGGTAAATTATATCCAGCAAGTACTAAAATTAACCAATATCCTCCTGTTCCCAAGTTACAGAGCATGTATGGACATTTTAATGTGTACTGAAATTGGACGTTATAGTTAAATGCTTCAGGACTACATTCGGCCCAATGGCCATTTCGCTCCTCTCCCTAAGGGGACAGACGTTGAGGGCGACTTTCATTAAACAGGACCTGTCCCCTCAGGAAGAGTCTCTTAGGTCCATAGGGCTCTCCTGCAGGGCTCCCCCCTTGTTGTCTCATATAAATGCAGTGTATATTCATTATGTGCATCTATTATTCATATGTATAAAGTTGTACAGTTTGTATAAAATGTATAGGACCTTCCTTGGTCATGTGATCTACTGTCATGTGATATACCCAGTGTTCCATGGGCACAGGAACCCCAGGCATTAGCAACCAATGGGCTTTAGTCCAGCCCCCTAGTATATAAGGGGCTGTAGTCTCTATTCTCTCTCTTATCTCTTGGACTTAAAAGGAAGCACAAAGTCCTGTATACTGCAAATTCATCTCATCTAGGCCAAAGCCTAAAGAAACACAGCCACTTCTAAAACGTGAGTTACAATTCTCTCTACAAATCCAGTGACTACTCCTCAGCTAAGGAATATATTAGTAGCACAGTGGCCTGCATAAATATCCTCAAAACTACAAGTCCCAGCAAACCTGCAAGGTATCCTGTGTCCCGGTTGCTTCTGAAGGAACTGCATAATTGTAATGACTGTTCCCTAAACATTTCAAGTAAAAGTTCCAGTTTATTCAGAATCCTTGCTGTGGACATTCCTTTATTACAAACCATTTCTGGATTGGTTGACGGCGGTTACCATACCGGAATAAACACATCCTGGCGTCACGAACACTAAGGGGTTAACAACATCTTGCCCCCAGGGTTTATACAACCAGACCCTGTTACATACTGCAACACCCCAGTCACCACATCTCAATGAAGTAGCAGGTAAACTCAGACTTACAAGTGGGTTGAGTTCAGTTCACATTGGGTGAGATATTAAAAAATTACTGTAATTTCTGTTCCAGCGATATTAATCACGCCATTTTTTTTCTCCTCACATTTTTAAAGGTCTCTTGTGCTGCTTTTAAAATATTTACCCCTTAAGGACGCAGGGCATATAGGTATGCCCTGCGTTCTTCCAGCTCCTGCCGATCGCTGGGCATGGACCGGGATGCCTGCTGATATCGTTCAGCAGGCATCCCGGCATATTGCCCAGGGGGGTCCAGAGGTCCATTCAGATGTGCGATTTGTGGTTATTCCGTGTCAATTGGGTCTCTGGTGACCCGGTGACCCGGAAAAAAAGGGTGAATGGGGCTGTCCGAGACAGCCCCATTCCCCCTTACTCAGCAGGAGTGAGGTGGCATGGGTGCCACCTCACGATCACGTGATTGATCGGTCGAAGCAGCAGCAGGATTGGGCCCGGTGGCAGGATACAGTGCGGCGGTCCCGGCGGCAGGATACAGCAGGAGGTGAGGCCTGTTCACCTCCTGATGTTGCTTAGCAACAACTCTCGGCATGCAAAGCCAAAGGGAATGCTGGGAGTTGTAGTTTTGCAACAGCTGGAGTTACAACTACAATTCCCAGCATGCCCTTTGGTAGTCTGTGCATGCTTGGAGTTGTGGTAATGCAACAGCTGGAGGCACATTTTTTCTATGAAAAAGTGTGCATCTAGTTTTTCATAACTACACCTCCCAACATGCACAGACTACCAAAGGGTATGCTGGGAGTTGTAGCAATGTGCCTCCAGCTGTTGCAAAACTACAACTCTCAGCATGCCCTTCGGCTGTCAATGCATGCTGATTGTTGCAGTTTTGCAACAGCTGGAGACACATTGGTTGTGAAACATAGTTTGTTACCTACCTCAGTGTTTTGCAACCAGTGTGCCTCCAGCTGTTGCAAAAATACAACTCCCAGCATATATGGTCTGCCAGTGCATGCTGGGAGTTTTTCCAAATTTTCCATCGCAGCTCAAACTTACTGTAAATCTCCGCCCATGTGAATGTACCATAAAAACACTACACAACCAATGCCGTTACTGAGACATGGTTTAATGAATGGAATAACTGGGACATATCCATACCAGGGTACTCTTTATACAGAAGAGACAGAGAAGGCAAGAAAGGAGGAGGAGTGGCCCTGTATGTGAAAGATAGCATAAAATCTAACCTAATACAAGTTAGTGAGGAAACCACAGAGTCAGTTTGGGTTACGTTGCAGTTTGGTAACCGTGCAGTAACTCGTGTAGGTGTGATATACAGACCACCTGGCCAAGTTAAAGAAGTAGATGATCTACTAGTTGAAAAAATATCTAAAATGACAATGAAAGGAGAAGTTATCATTATGGGAGACTTCAATCTTCCGGATATAAACTGGAAAACCAAAATAGCTAGTTCTGTCAGGAGTACAAATATTCTAAATTACCTACTGGGATTATCTCTACAACAAGTGGTTGAGGAGCCAACGCGGAAGGAGGCCATTTTGGATTTGGTTTTCACAAATGGGGATTTGGTATATGATGTTATTGTTGGCGAAAGCTCTGGATCTAGTGATCACCAGTCAGTGTGGTTTAATATAAGAACAGTGAAGGAGTCACACCACACAAAAACAAAAGTTTTAGATTTTAGAAAAACAGACTTTTCAAAAATGAGATTAGTCATAAATGAGTCCCTATCAGACTGGAACAAATTACATGGAGTTCAGGAGAAATGGGACTACTTAAAAGACGCTTTATTGAAGGCAACAGAAAATTGCACAAGACTTGTCAGTAAAAGCAGAAAAAGGAAGAGACCACTGTGGTACTCAGCAGAAGTGGCCAAAATCATAAAAAACTAAAAACTAGCATTTAGTAATTATAAAACAACCAGAGCAATGAAGATAGGGAATTCTACAAGACTAGGCAGAAAGAGACCAAGCAAGTTATAAGAACTTCTAAAGCACAGGCAGAAGAAAAACTAGCTCAGTCTGTGAATAAAGGGGATAAGACATTCTTCAGATATATAAATGAAAAAAGGAAATCAAAAAAAGGAATAACTAAATTAAAAACAAAGGAAGGAAGGCATGTAGAAGAGAATAAGGGGCTAGCCGACTGCCTTAAGTGAAGACAAATAAATCACAGGGGCCTGATGGGATACACCCAAAATTATTAAAAGAGTTTAGTGGTGAGCTAGCAAAACCGTTAGCAGATTTATTTAACCAATCAATGGTAACAGGAGCCGTCCCGGAAGATTGGAAATTAGCAAATGTTGTGCCCATTCACAAGAAAGGTAGTAAGGAGGAATCAAGCAACTATAGGCCAGTAAGTCTGACATCAATAGTGGGGAAATTAATGGAAACCCTACTAAAGGATAAGATTGTGGAACATCTAAAATCCCATGGATTGCAAGATGAAAAACAACATGGGTTGACTTCAGGGAGATCATGTCAAACAAATCTTATAGATTTTTTTTGACTGGGTGACTAAACTAATAGATGGCGGAGGGGCAGTAGACATCACATATCTAAATTTTAGTAAGGTTTTTGACACTGTCCCACATAGAAGACTTATCAATAAACTACAGTCATAGAGCTTGGACTCCAATATTGTTGAGTGGATTAGGCAGTGGCTGAGTAACAGACAACAGAGGGTTGTAGTCAATGGAGAATATTCAGAGCAAGGTCTTGTCACCAGTGGGGACCTCAGGGATCTGTACTGGGACCAATATTGTTTAATATCTTCATTAGCGATATTACAGAAGGTCTCGATGGTAAGGTATGTCTTTTTGCTGATGACACAAAGATATGTAACAGGGTTGATGTTCCTGGAGGGATCCGCCAATTGGAAAAGGATTTAAGCAAACTAGAAGAATGGTCAGAACTCTGGCAACTGAAATTAAATGTGGATAAGTGCAAGATAATGCACCTGGGGCGTAAAAACCCTCAGGCAGAATATAGATTATTTTACACTGCCCTGACCTCAGTATCTGAGGAAATTGATTTAGGGGTAATTATTTCAGAAGACTTAAAGGTAGGAAGACAATGTAAAAGAGCAGCAGGAAACGCTAGCAGAATGCTTGGCTGTATAGGGAGAGGTATAAGCAGTAGAAAGAGAGAAGTGCTCATGCCGCTGTACAGAACACTGGTGAGACCTCAATTGGAGTATTGTGCGCAGTACTGGAGGCCGTATCTCCAGAAGGATATAGATACTCTAGAGAGAGTTCAGAGAAGAGCTACTAAACTAGTACATGGATTGCAGAATAAAACTTACAAGGAAAGGTTAACTCCTTAAGGACCAAGGGCGTACAGGTACGCCCTTGGTCCTGCTCTCCTGATATAACGTGGGGTTACACAGTAACCCCGCGTCATATCACGGCGGGCCCGGCGTCATAGTGAAGCCAGGACCCGCCTCTAATAGCGCGCAGCGCCGATCGTGGCGCCGCGCGCTATTAACCGTTTAGCCGCGCGCTCAGAGCTGAGCCGCGCGGCTAAAAGTGAAACCGAAAGTGGCTGGCTAGCTCAGTCGGGCTGTTCGGGTTAGCCGCGGCTAATCGCGGCATCCCGAACAGCTGACAGGACAGCGGGAGGGCCCCCACCTGCCTCCTCGCTGTCCGATCGCCGAATGACTGCTCAGTGCCTGAGATCCAGGCCTGAGCAGTCATGCGGCAGAATCGTTGATCACTGGTTTCTTATGAGAAACCAGTGATCAATGATGATCAGTTTGTGCAGTGTTATAGGTCCCCATGGGACCTATAACACTGCAAAAAAAAGTGAATAAAGATCATTTAACTCCTCCCCTATTAAAAGTTTGAATCACCCCCCTTTTCCAATAAAAAAAAAAACACAGTGTAAATAAAAAAAATAAATAAACATATATGGTATCACTGCGTGCGGAAATGTCCGAATTATAAAAATATATCATTAATTAAACCGCTCGGTCAATGGCGTGCGCGGAAAAAAATAGTGCATTTTTGGTCACTTGTTATATCATTTAAAAATGAATAAAAAGCGATCAATAAGTCCTATCAATGCAAAAAAATGGTATCGTTAAAAACTTCAGATCACGGCGCAAAAAATTAGCCCTCATACTGCCCCACACGGAAAAATAAAAAAGTTATAGGGGTCAGAAGATGACAATTTTAAACGTATTAATTTTCCTGCATGTAGTTATGATTTTTTCCAGAAGTCCGACAAAATCAAACCTATATAAGTAGGGTATCATTTTAATCGTATGGACCTACAAAATAAAGATAAAAAATGTACTACGTAGAAACGGAAGCCCCCAAAAGTTACAAAACTGTGTTTTTTTTTTCAATTTTGTCGCACAATGATTTTTTTTTTCGTTTCACCGTAGATTTTTGGGCAAAATGACTGATGTCATTACAAAGTAGAATTGGTGGCGCAAAAAATAAGCCATCATATGGATTTTTAGGTGCAAAATTGAAAGAGTTATGATTTTTTAAAGGCAAGGAGCAAAAAACGAAAATGCAAAAACGGAAAAACCCCCGGTCCTTAAGGGGTTAAAGGACCTTAACATGTATAGTTTGGAAGAAAGAAGAGACAGAGGGGATATGATAGAGACTTTTAACCCCTTAAGGACCGAGCCCTTTTTCACCTTAAGGACCAGAGCGTTTTTTGCAATTCTGACCACTGTCACTTTAAACATTAATAACTCTGGAATGCTTTTAGTTATCATTCTGATTCCGAGATTGTTTTTTCGTGACATATTCTACTTTAACTTAGTGGTAAAATTTTATGGTAACTTGCATCCTTTCTTGGTGAAAAATCACCAAATTTGATGAAAAAAATGAAAATTTTGCATTTTTCTAACTTTGAAGCTCTCTGCTTGTAAGGAAAATGGATATTCAAAATATATTTTTTTGGGGTTCACATATACAATATGTCTACTTTATGTTTGCATCATAAAATTTATGAGTTTTTACTTTTGGAAGACACCAGAGGGCTTCAAAGTTCAGCAGCAATTTTGACATTTTTCACAAAATTTTCAAACTCGCTTTTTTTCATGGACCAGTTCACGTTTGAAGTGGATTTGAAGGGCCTTCATATTAGAAATGCCCCATAAAAGACCCCATTATAAAAACTACACCCCCCAAAGTATTCAAAATGACATTCAGTAAGTGTATTAACCCTTTAGGTGTTTCACAGGAATAGCAGCAAAGTGAAGGAGAAAATTCAAAATCTTCATTTTTTACACTCGCATTTTCTTGTAGACCCAATTTTTTAATTTTTACAAGGGGTAAAAGGACAAAATGTTTACTTGTATTTGTAGCCCAATTTCTCTTGAGTAAGGACATACCTCATATGTCTATGTTAATTGTTCATCGGGCGCAGTAGAGGGCTCAGAAGGGAAGGAGCGTCAAATGGTTTTTGGGGGGCATGTCACCTTTAGGAAGCCCCTATGGTGCCAGAACAGCAAAAACACACACATGGCATACCATTTTGGAAACTAGACTCCTCAGGGAACGTAACAAGGGGTAAAGTGAACCTTAATACCCCACAGGTGTTTCACGACTTTAGCATATGTAAAAAAAATTATATTTTTTTTACCTAAAATGCTTGGTTTCCCAAAAATTTTACATTTTTAAAAAGTGTAATAGCAGAAAATACCCCCCAAAATTTGAAACCCAATTTCTCCCGATTCAGAAAACACCCCATATGGGGGTGAAAATTGCTCTGCTGGCGCACTACAGGTCTCAGAAGAGAAGGAGTCACATTTGGCTTTTTGAAAGCAAATTTTGCTCTGGGGGCATGTCGCATTTAGGAAGCCCCTATGGTGCCAGAACAGCAAAAAAAAAACACATGGCATACCATTTTGGAAACTAGACCCCTCGGGGAACGTAACAAGGGGTAATGTGAACCTTAATACCCTACAGGTGTTTCACGACTTTTGCATATGTAAATTTTTATTTTTATTTTTTACCTAATATGCTTGGTTTCCCAAAATGTTAACATTTTTAAAAAGGGTAATAGCAGGAAATACCCCCCAAAATTTGAAGCCCAATTTCTCCCGATTCAGAAAACACCCCATATGGGGGTGAAAATTGCTCTGCTGGCGCACTACAGGTCTCAGAAGAGAAGGAGTCACATTTGGCTTTTTGAAAGCAAATTTTGCTCTGGGGGCATGTCGCATTTAGGAAGCCCCTATGGTGCCAGAACAGCAAAAAAAAAAACACATGGCATACCATTTTGGAAACTAGACCCCTCGGGGAACGTAACAAGGGGTAATGTGAACCTTAATACCCTACAGGTGTTTCATGACTTTTGCATATGTGAACATTTTTTTTTTTTTTTACCTAAAATGCTTGGTTTCCCAAAATTTTTACATTTTTAAAAAGGGTAATAGCAGAAAACACCCCCCAAAATTTGAAGCCCAATTTCTCCCGATTCAGAAAACACCCCATATGGGGGTGAAAAGTGCTCTGCTGGCGCACTACAGGTCTCAGAAGAGAAGGAGTCACGTTTGGCTTTTTGAAAGCAAATTTTGCTCTCGGGGCATGCCGCATTTAGGAAGCCCCTATGGTGCCAGGACAGCAAAAAAAAAAACACATGGCATACCATTTTGGAAACTAGACCCCTCGGGGAACGTAACAAGGGGTTAAGTGAACCTTTATACCCCACAGGTGTTTTATGACTTTTGTATATGTAAAAAAAAATTTTTTTTTTTTACCTAAAATGCTTGTTTTCCCAAAAATGTTACATTTTTAAAAAGGGTAATAGCAGAAAATACCCCCCATAATTTGTAACACAATTTCTCCCGAGTACGGCGATACCCCATATGTGACCCTAAACTGTTGCCTTGAAATACGACAGGGCTCCAAAGTGAGAGTGCCATGCGCATTTGAGGCCTAAATTAGGGATTGCATAGGGGTGGACATAGGGGTATTCTACGCCAGTGATTCCCAAACAGGGGGCCTCCAGCTGTTGTTAAACTCCCAGCATGCCTGGACAGTCAGTGGCTATCTGGCAATACTGGGAGTAGTTGTTTTGCAACAGCTGGAGGCTCCGTTCTGGAAACAGTGGCGTACCAGACGTTTTTCATTTTTATTGGGGAGGGGAGGGGGGCTGTGTAGGGGTATGTGTATATGTAGTGTTTTTTTACTTTTTATTTTATTTTGTGTTAGTGTAGTGTAGTGTTTTTAGGGTACAGTCACACGAGCGGGGGTTCACAGTAGTTTCTCGCTGGCAGTTTGAGCTGTGGCAGAAAATTTGACGCAGCTCAAACTTGCAGCCGGATACTTACTGTAATCCTCCGCCCATGTGAGTGTACCCTGTACGTTCACATTGGGGGGGGGAACATCCAGCTGTTGCAAAACTACAACTCCCAGCATGGACGGTCTATCAGTGCATGCTGGGAGTTGTCGTTTTGCAACCGCTGGAGGCTCCGTTTTGGAAACAGTGACGTACCAGACGTTTTTCATTTTTATTGGGGAGGGGAGGGGGGCTGTGTAGGGGTATGTGTATATGTAGTGTTTTTTACTTTTTATTTTATTGTGTGTTAGTGTAGTGTAGTGTTTTTAGGGTACAGTCGCACGGGCGGGGGGTTCACAGTAGTTTCTCGCTGGCAGTTTGAGCTGCGACAGAAAATTTGCCACAGCTCAAACTTGCAGCCGGATACTTACTGTAATCCTCCGCCCATGTGAGTGTACCTGTACATTCACATTGGGGGGGGGAAACATCCAGCTGTTGCAAAACTACAACTCCCAGCATGTACGGTCTATCAGTGCATGCTGGGAGTTGTAGTTTTGCAACAGCTGGAGACACACAGGTTGTGAAACACCGAGTTTGGTAACAAACTCAGTGATTTGCAACCAGTGTGCCTTCAGCTGTTGCAAAAGCTACAACCCCCAGCATGTACGGACAGCGGAAGGGCATGCTGGGTCTTGTAGTTATGCAACAGCCGGAGGCATACTACATTGGCTGGGGATGCTGGGGATTGTAGTTATGCAACAGCTGGAGACACACTGGTTTACTACTTAACTCAGTGTGCCTTCAGCCGTTGCAAAACTACAACTCTCAGCAGTCACCGACAGCCAACGGGCATGCTGGGAGTTGTAGTTATGCAACCACCAGATGCACCACTACAACTCCCAGCATGCACTTTAGCTGATTGTGCAAGCTGGGAGTTGTAGTTACACAACAGCTGAAGGTACACTTTTCCATAGAAAGAATGTGCCTTCAGCTGTTGCAAAACTACAAGTCCCAGCATGCCCATAAGGGCATGCTGGGAGTTGTGGTGGTCTGCCTCCTGCTGTTGCATAACTACAGCTCCCAGCATGCCCTTGTTGCATGCTGGGAGCTGTTGCTAAGCAACAGCAGGAGGCTGTCACTCACCTCCAACGATCCAGCCGCACAGGTCAGTCCCTCGTCGTCTCCGCCGCCGCCGCTGCTCCTGGGGCCCCGATCCCAACAGGGACGCCGGGGATCGGGGTCCCCAGCACCGGGGGTCGTCTTCCCGCACCCGCTCACGTCCTCCGGAAGAGGGGCGGAGCGGGTTGCGGGAGTGACACCCGCAGCAGGCGCCCTGATTGGTCGGCCGGTAATCCGGCCGACGAATCAGGGCGATCGTGAGGTGGCACCAGTGCCACCTCACCCCTGCTGGCTCTGGCTGTTCGGGGCCGTCTCTGACGGCCCCGATCAGCCAGTAATTCCGGGTCATCGGGTCACTGGAGACCCGATTTACCCGGAATCTGCCGCAGATCGCTGGACTGAATTGTCCAGCGATCTGCGGCAATCGCCGACATGGGGGGACATAATGACCCCCCTGGGCGATATGCCGGGATCCCCTCCGGCTAGCGGTGGGGGCCGGAAATGCTCAGGGCGTATCCATACGCCCTCGGTCCTTAAGGACTTGGAAACGGGGGCATATGGATACGCCCTATGTCCTTAAGGGGTTAAATACATAAAGGGAATCAACAAGGAAAAGTAGGAGAGCATATTTTAAAGAAGAAAAACTACCACAAGAGGACATAGTTTTAAATTAGAGGGGCAAAGGTCTTTGCATTAATATCAGGAAGTATTACTTTACTGAAAGAGTAGTGGATACATGGAATAGCCTTCCTGCAGAAGTGGTCGCTGCAAATACAGTGAAGGAGTTTAAACATGCATGGGATAAGCATAAGGCTATCCTTCATATAAGATAGGGCCAGGGACTATTCATAGTATTCAGATTTTTGGGCAGACTAGATGGGCCAAATGGTTCTTATCTGCCGACACATTCTATGTTTCTATGGTTCTACAAGAACATGCGAGTGTAAAAAATGAAGATTTTGAATTTTCTCCTTAACGTTGCTGCTATTCTTGTGAAACACCGAAAGGGTTAACACACTTTCTGAATGTCAGTTTGAATACTTTAGGGGGTGCAGTTTTTATAATGGGATCATATATGGGGTATATCTAATAAGAAGACCCCTCAAACGCACTTCAAAACTGAACTGGTCCCTGAAAAAATTTTGTGGAAAATTGGAAAATTGCTGCTGAACTTTGAAGCCCTCTGATGTCTTCCAAAAGCAAAAACATATCAACTTCATGATGCAAATATAAAGTAGACATATTGTATATGGGAATCAATATATCATTTATTTGCAATATCCATTTTCCTTAAAAGCAGAGAGTTTCAAAGTTAGAAAAATGCAAAATTTTCAACATTTTCATGAAATTTGGGGATTTTTCACCAAGAATGGATGCAAGTAACGATGAAAATTTACCACTGTGTTAAAGTTGAATATGTCGCAAATAAACAATCTCGGAATCAGAATAATCAGTAAAAGCATCCCAGAGTTATTAATGTATAAAGTGACAGTGGTCAGAATTGCAAAAAAGGGCTGAATCCTTAAATGGGTACTCTGCCCCTACACATCTTATCCCCTATCCAAAGGATAGGGTATAAGATGTCCGATCGCCGGGGTCCCTCTGCTGGGGACCCCCGGGATCGCCGCTGCGGCACCGCACTATTATTACTGCACAGAGCGAGTTCACTCTCTGCGTAATGACGGGTGATACAGGGGATGGAGCAGCGTGACGTCACAGCTCCGCCCCTTGTGACATCACGGCCCAATCCCTTAATGCAAGTCTGTGGCAGGGGGTGCCCATAGACTTGTATTGAGGGGGCGGGTCGTGACGTCACGAGGGGGCGGAGCCGTGACATCACGATGCTCCATCCCCTGTATCACCCGTCATTACGCGCAGAGCAAACACGCTCTGTGCAGTAACAATAGAGGTGTGGTGCAGCAGAGATCCTGGGGGTCCCCAGCAGTGGGACCCCGGCAATCTTCCATCTTATCCACTATCCTTTGGATAAGGGATAAGATGTCTAGGGGCAGAGTACCCCTTTTAGGTGAAAAAGGGCTCTGTCCTTAAGGGACTAAAATATGTGAGAGTTCTTTTTCGCAACCCTTTTTTTTTTGCGTCAAAATTGCTGAGTTTGGCACCAAATTTTGAATCATGGAAAATTCTGGCGGAGCATCTCATATAATATTCCATGATTACCAGTGCCCATATAAGCAATTACTATAGGAATACAACATGTCGTGGGGTTAAATGTGAGTGCAAGTGCAGTGACCATAAAACATTTATTTATTTATTTTTAGCAGTTTGGGGACAGGGGGGGGGGGGTTAACTTTCGGTTTCCCCATCCTGCCCACCCACAATAGGTGGGTCAGAACGGGGAAACCGTCAGGGACCGTCACCGAAGTCCACTTACCCATCGGTGGCAGCAGAGGGCAGCGATCGGCGGCAGAAGAGGATGGCGGTACAGCTCCCTGGATCCTACGGAAGCTGGTGAGTTGCCTAGCAATATCTGGAGGGCCACAATTTGGAGATCACTGTGCAGTGGTCTCTAAACTGTAGCCCTCCAGATGTTGCAAAACTGCAAATCCCAGCGTGCCCAAACAGCTGTCTTGGCATGCTGGGAGTTGTAGTTGCGTACCTCCAACTGTTGCATAACTGTAGGGTGGGCCATTTATATGGATACACCTTAATAAAATGGGAATGGTTGGTGATATTAACTTCCTGTTTGTGGCACATTAGTATATGTGAGGGGGGAAACTTTTCAAGATGGGTGGTGACCATGGCGGCCGTTTTGAAGTTGGCCATTTTGAATCCAACTTTAGTTTTTTTCAATAAGAAGAGGGTTATATGACACATCAAACTTATTGGGAATTTCACAAGAAAAACAATGATGTGCTTGGTTGTAACGTAACTTTATTCTTTCATGAGTTATTTACAAATTTCTGACCACTTACATAGTGTTCAATGTGCTGCCCATTGTGTTGGATTGTCAATGTAACCCTCTTCTCCCACTCTTCACACACTGATAGCAACACCGCAGGAGAAATGCTAGCACAGGCTTCCAGTATCCGTATACACTGCTATATACTACTATATACACCGCAGGAGAAATGCTAGCACAGGCTTCCAGTATCCGTATACACTGCTATATACTACTATATACACCGCAGGAGAAATGCTAGCACAGGCTTCCAGTATCCGTAGTTTCAGGTGCTGCACATCTCGTATCTTCACAGAATAGACAATTGCCTTAAGATGACCCCAAAGATAAAAGTCTAAGGGGGTCAGATCGGGAGACCTTGGGGGCCATTCAACTGGCCCACGACGACCAATCCACTTTCCAGGAAACTTTTCATCTAGGAATGCTCGGACCTGACACCCATAATGTGGTGGTGCACCATCTTGCTAGAAAAAACTCAGGGAACGTGCCAGCTTCAGTGCATAAAGAGGGAAACACATCATCATGTAGCAATTTCGCATATCCAGTGGCCTTGAGGTTTCCATTGATGAAGAATGGCCCCACTATCTTTGTACCCCATATACTACACCATACCATCAATTTTTGTGTTCCAACAGTCTTGGAGGGATCTATGCAATGTGGGTTAGTGTCAGACCAATAGCGGTGGTTTTGATTGTTAAAGGGGTACTCCACCCCTAGACATCTTATAGCGAGATGTCTGATCGCGGGGGTCCCGCCGCTGGGGACCCCCGCAATATAGCATGCGGCACCCACCTTTTTTCTGCTCGGGAAGCGCTGGAGGGTCTGAGTCCAGACCATGGGAACAGAAGTTTGTGATGTTATGACTCCTCCCTCATGTGACGTCACGCCCCGTCCCCTCAATGCAAGTCTATGGGAAGGGGCGTGACGGCCATCAGGCATCTTATCCCCTATCCTTTGTATAGGGGATAAGATGTCTAGGGGTGGAGTACCCCTTTAACTTCACCATTCACATAAAAGTTTGCCTCATCACTGAACAAATCTTCTGCGTAAACTGAGGGTCCTGTTCTAATATTTGTTTTGCCCATTCTGCAGCACCTGAAACTACGGATACTGGAAGCCTGTGCTAGTATTTCTCCTGCGGTGTTGCTATCAGTTTGTGAAGAGTGGGAGAAGAGGGTTGCATTGACAATCCAACACAATGGGCAGCACATTGAACACATTTTAGAAATGGTCAGAAACTTCTAAATAACTCATGAACATTAAAACCAAGCAAATCATTGTTTTTCTTTTGAAATTCGCAAAAAGTTTGATGTGTCACATGACCCTCTTTCTATTGAAAAAACAAAAGTTGGATTCAAAATGGCCAACTTCAAAATTGCCGCCATGGTCACCACCCATCTTGAAAAGTTTCCCCCCTCACATATACTAATGCGCCACAAACAGGAAGTTAATATCACCAACCATTCCCATTTTATTAAGGTGTATCCATATAAATGGCCCACCCTCCCAGCATGCCCTTTGGCGATCAGTACATGCTGGGAGTTGTAGTTTTGCAACAGCTGGAGGCACAATGGTTGGAAAATACTGAGTTAGGTAACAGAACCTAACTGAAGGTTTTCCAACCAGTGTGCCTCCAGCTGTTGCAAAAGTTCAACTCCCAGCAGGCACGGTCTGTACAGGGTACATTCACACGGGCGAGTTTACAGTGAGTTTTCCGCTTCAATAAAGAAAAATGAAAAATGTATCGTATGGCAGTGTTTCCAAAACGGAGCCTCCACCTGTTGCAAAGCAACGACTCCCAGCATTTCCGGACAGCCAAAGACTGTCCAGGCATGCTGGGAGTTTAGCAACAGCTGGAGGCACCCTGTTTGGGAATCACTGGCGTAGAATACCCCTATGTCCACCCCTATGCAATCAATAATTTAGTCCTCAAATGCACATGGCGCTCTCTGACTTTGGAGCCCTGTCGTATTTCAAGGAAACAGTTTAGGGACACATATGGGGTATTTCCGTACTTGGGAGAAATTGCAATACAAATTTTGGGGGGCTTTTTCTCCTTTTACCCCTTATGAAAAGGAAAAGTTGGGGGCTACACCAGCCTGTTAGTGTAAAAAAATTACAATTTTTACACTAACATGCTGATGTTTCCCCATACTTTTTATTTTCACAAGCGGTAAAAGGAAAAGCACGGAAATACCCCATATGTGGGTGTAAAATGCTCTCAGACGCACAACAAGGCTCAGGAGTGAGAGCCCATTTGAGGCCTAAATTGGTGATTTGCACAGGGGTGGCTGATTTTACAGTGGTTTTGACATAAACGCAAAACAATAAATACCCACATGTGACCCCATTTTGGAAACTACAACCCGCACAGAACATAAGGGGTATAGTGAGCCTTAACACTAAAGAATTTTCATTAAAGTTGGATGGGAAAATGAAAAAAACAAAAAAAAATTCACTAAAATGCTGGCATTACCCTAAATTTTTCATTTTCACAAGGGAAAATAGGAAAAAAAGCCCCCCAAAATTTGTTCTTCTGATTAAGAACATAACCCATATGTGGATGTGAAGTGCTCTGCGGGTGCACTACGATGCTGAGAAGAGAGGAGCACCATTGGGCTTTTGAAGATAAATTTTGTCCGGAATTGAAGGCCACGTGTGTTTACAAAGCCCCCATAGTACCAGAACAATGGACCCCCTCCCACATGTAATCCCATTTTGGACACTACACCCCTCATGTAATGTAATAAGGGGGTACAGTGAGCATTTACACCCCACAGGTGTCTGACAGAATTTTGGAACAGTGGTCCTTGAAAATGAAAAATGCATTTTTTCATTTGCACAGCTCACTGTTCCAAAGACCTGTCAAACGCCAGTGGGGTGTAAATGTTCACTGCACCCCTTATTAAATTCTGTGAGGGGTGTAGTTTCCAAAATCGGTTCACATGTGGGGGGTCCACTGTTCTGGCACCACGGGGGGCTTTGTAAACGCACATGGTCCCTGACTCCCATTCCAAACAAATTCTCTCTCCAAAAGCTCAATGGCGCTCCTCCTCTTCTGAGCATTGTAGTGCGCCATCTCCAGAGATCTTGAGACCAGAGAAGTAGATTGTCGATATTACTGATCAGTATTCAAAATCAAAAGATAGCTATTAACAGTTATAATTTAATAATGGGAATAAGTATCTCCTCCAATAAAAAAATTAATTCCCCCTCTTCCCATTTTACAAATAAAAATTTGTAAAAAAAATAAAATAAATCAACATATTTGGCATAACAATGTCCAGAAAAGTCAGAATTATTAAAATATAGTGTTAATGATTCCATATGGTGAAGGGCATAAAACGTAAAAATAAAAAAAGTCCAATGCTGAATTGTGATCACATCCCAGAAAAAAATAAAATAAAAAAAAGTCATCAAAAATCACATGTACGCAAATGTGGTACCGACAAAAACAGCAAATCACAGATTAACTGCCAGTACAAGCATAACCATATGAATAAAACATGTCCAGGGGTTAAATGTGAGTGCAGGTGCAGTGAACATGAAAAATTCAGGACAACAGGTTTTCATTTTTGCGCTTAAGTTTTTTCCTCCTCACCTTCTTAAAATCATAACACAGACTCCTATAAGGGCTGTTTTTTTGCGCCACATATTGTACTTTGTAATGACATCAATCATTTCACCACAAAATCTACAGCAAAACGAGAAAAAAAATATTAGTGGGGCAAAATTGGAAAAAAAACAAACACCATTTAGAATTTTTTTTTAGGGGCTTCCGATTCTACACAGTGCACTTTTCGGTAAAAATGACACCTTGTTCTTTAGATCCATACAATTAAATTGATATCCAGCTCATTAAGGTTTGATTTTGTTTAACATTAAAAGTTATAACTTTTTGCACCAAAATTAGTACGTTTAAAATTGTCCTCTTCTGACCTCTATAACTTTTTCCTTATGCAGGGATGTATACGGAAAAAAATTAGCCCTCGTACAATTTAAAACGTACTTACAATGTTCAAAAAGTTTGATTTTTTTTTTAAACAGTACAAAAAGAGTAAAGCGTGTACCCAAACATTGACCCACAGTATAAAAAGAACATGTCGGTGTTATCATACACTTCACTGTGTAAAAATAAAAACTATCAAAAGTTGCAAAATTGCCGTTTACTTCTCAATTTCCTGCCGCAAATAATATATATACATTTTTATAGTACCATATATTTTATGTTAAAATTAAAGGTTTCATTACAAAGTACAGTTGGTCGCAAAAGAAACAAACCCTCATATGGGTCTTTAGGTTGAACATTTTAAGATTTATGGCTCTTAGAAGGGGAGGAGGAAAAATTTTAAACATAAAAATGAAAATTTCCTGTGTCCTCAAGACCAAAAAGGGCTGTGACTTCTAAAGGGGTTAAAGCTGTAATCTTCAAATCCTTTGTAAACCCCCAGTATATAACTGTACATAGTGTAAGTAAAGTACAGTACAGCCATTACAATGGATACACATACACGTGATGTCATCTGCTGTGACATCACACATCAAAGAGACTTTCTCCAGGGTAGAATCCAATCCCTAACACTTATTTCCTCGGTTCGGCGGGTGAACACGTTCTCCTACTAGACCTGCGCTTATTTTGCAAATTGAAGAGAATTTTGTCTATTTAGGCAAAAGGATCCTGTAGGGACGGTGACCATGAAGCTAAGAGGTAGGAATAATGAAAACTTCCAAAATTTCTGTTTATAAATGGATTTAACATGAATGTATTAGTGTAAAGTTAATATAGTAGAGTTCTGAATGCTTGGAGCGGGCGGTGGGGGTCGTGACATCACAGCCACGCCCCCTCAATGTAAGTCTATGGGAGGGGGTGTGGTGTGATGTCACGAGGGGCGTGGCTGTGACATTACGACCCTGTCACCCAGTGTTCTGAATAAAGGCTAGGTGCTGCACAGAGATCACTGGGGTCCCAGCTGCGGGACCACGGCGATCAGACATCTTATCCCCTATCCTTTACATAGGGGATAAGATGTCTAGGGGCAGAGTACCCCTTTAAGTTTCTTACAGCAATTGGGTAAAGGTTTACTCCTGTGAGATAAATGATTTTGTGTGAACATACACACAGACATATATATATATATATATATATATATACATAAATACATGAATGAATATAGGTCTAATATATTGTATGCTTTTGCTATTTTGCAGATATCCCAGTTCTCTCGGTGCCTGTCGTGTGTCTCATACATTACGTGACGAGTTTCCTTTGGCGGTATACTAACCTATATCATTATAAGGTCACTCCACCATATTATGAGATCCATAAAATACCTGGGAAGAAGATTAAGCACCGTGGTCAGCGAGCAGATGTGGCTATTGACATGGCTTTAGGTGACAATTCAGACCCACATGAATCCAGGCACAGCGATCATGTGACAGTCACCATGGCGGATAACCAGATGGATTTACCAACAACCTCTGAAGATGCCTCGGAGCCCAAAGTGTCTTGGCTGCAGCGGACTTGGCAATATGCTAAAAGCAAACTGAAGTGGCCCCATTATGTATCCAATGTTTGGGTTGGAGCATGGGCCATGGCCAAATGGACAGTAACCGGCATGATGACCACATTCAAGATGCCATTTTACTTCTTACATACAAAGCTAAGAAGTATTACAGCAAAGGCCATTGACGATCAATGTGAACCAGTTTAACAAGATGCTGATTGGGTCACACAAGATCTACATATGGTTGGGGGTGGGGGTGGGGAGGAGCCCGAAATGCAGCCACCTCCACGTGGTGGGCTCTGGGTCACTTGATACATTAACAAGTGAGCGAGGAGCTGCATAATTCAAGGCACATTTCCCATATTGGACATACAGCTTGTAATGGAGACAGAAGATATTGTCCACATGGATTTTGCACATAAGTGGGAAAACAAGCCCCCCTATTGGATGATTAAGGAATCAGAGATCTGTAGAAGGGGAGAGGTGGATTCCCAGGAATGGAGGATGACAATATAACTCTAGCATAATATCTCTGGATAAGTGGATATGGTAGAAACAATATCATTATTTTAATTACTATTATTATTAACCCCTTAACTCTTTGCGGACCCAGGGCGTATGGATACACCCTGGGTTTTTGATCGTTAAGTACCCAGGGCGTATACATACGCCCATGGGAATTCAAGTCCCCGCCGCGCACCGGTTGGGGACTGAACCGGGATGCCTGCTGAAATCATTCAGCAGGCATCCCATGCAACATGTCGCCAATTCTGGGTCATACGGGTCTATGGTGACTCGGAATATAAGGGGGATATCGGTTGTCCGAGACACCCACGATCCCCCTGAAGGAATAGGAGTGAGGTGGCAGGGGTGCCACCCCTCCTATCCCTACTATTGGTCATCAAGAAGCGACAACCAATAGCAAATCGGGGGCGGGGGGTTAACTTTTGGTTTCCCTGTTCTGCCCACCCACAGTAGGCTGGGCAGAATGGGGAAACTGACAGGGACTGCCGCCGAAGTTTAATTACTCATGGGCGGCGGTAGCAGGCGGCAATCGATGGGGGTGATCGGCGGCAGAAGAGGAGAAAGGCGATGCGGCTCCTTGGATCCTACGGAAGCTGGTGAGTTGCCTGGCAACATCTGGAGGTCTACAGTCTGAGACCACTATACAGTGGTCTCTAAACTGGAGCCCTCCAGATGTTGCAAAACTACAACTCCTAGCATGCCTACACAGCAGTTTGCTGTCTGGGCATGCTGGGATATGTAGTTTTGCAACATCTGGAGGGCCTCAGTTTGGAGATCACTGTACAGCGATCTCTTAAACTGTGACCCTCCAGCTGTTGCAAAACTACAAATCCCAGCATGCCCTTTGGTGATCAGTACATGCTGGGAATCGTAGTTTTGCAAAAGCTGGAGGCACACTGTTTGGAAAGTACTGAGTCAGGTCACAGAACCTAACTGAAGGTTTTCCAACCAGTGTGCCTCCAGCTATTGCTAAAGTACATCTCCCAGCATGCATGGTCTGTCAGTGCATGCTGGGAGTTGTAGTTTTGAAACAGCTGGAGGTTTGCCTCCCCATGTGAATGTACAGGGTACATTCACATGGGCGGGTTTACAGTGAATTTTCTGCTTCAAGTTTGAGCTGCGGCAAATTTTTCGCCACAGCCCAAACTCCTAGTGGGAAACTCAACGAAAACCTCCGCCAGTGCGAATGTACCCCAAAAACACTACACTACATAATAAAGGGTAAAACACTACATATACACCCCTTACACTGTCCCCCTCCCCCCCAATAAAAATGAGACACTTATCGTATGGCCGTGTTTCCAAAACAGAGCCTCCAGCTGCTGCAAAACAACAACTCCCAGCATTTCCGGACAGCCACTGACTGTCCAGGCATGTTGGGAGTTTAGCAACAGCTGGAGGCACCCTGTTTGGAATCACTGGCGTGGGGGTCTTTTTCTCCTTTTACCCCTTATGAATAGGAAAAGTTGGGGGTTACACTAGCCTGTTAGTGTAAAAAAAAAAAAAAAATGTTTACACGAACCTGCTGGTGTTGCCCCCTACTTTTTATTTTCACAAGCAGTAAAAGGAAAAAAAGACCCCCAAAATTTGTAACGCAATTTCTCCTGAGCACGGAAATACCCCATATGTGGCCGTAAAATTTTCTGCGGACGCACAGCAGGGCTCAGGAGTGAGAGCGCACTATGTACATTTGAGGTCTAATTTGGTGATTTGCACAGGGGTGGCTGATTTTACAGCGGCTCATTTTGGAAACTACACCCCTCACGGAACGTAACAAAGGGTACAGTGAGCCTTAACACCCCACAGGTGTTTGAAAATTTTTCATTAAATTTGGATGGGAAAATGAGAAAAAAAAACTAAACATAATATGCTGGTGTTAACCTAAATTTTTCATTTTCACAAGGGAAAATATGAAAAAGCCCCCCAAAATTTGTAACCCCATTTCTTCTGAGTAAGAACATACCCCATATGTGGATGTAAAGTGCTCTGCGGGTGAACTACAATGCTCAGAAGAGAAGGAGCACCATTGGGCTTTTTAAAGATAAATTTTGTCCGGAATTGAAGGCCACATGTGTTTACAAAGCCCCCATAGAGCCAGAACAATGGACCCCTCCCACATGTGACCCTATTTTGGAAACTACACCCCTCACATAATGTAATAAGGGGTACAGTGAGCATTTACGCCCCACAGGTGTCTGACAGATTTTTGGAACAGTGGTCCTTGAAAATGAAAATTGTAATTTTTCATTTGCACAGCTTACAGTTCCAACGCCAGTGGGGTGTAAATACTGGGTCTTCAATTTTCTCCTTAAACTTACAGCTATTCCTGTGAAACACCTAAAGGGTTAACAAACATTCTGAATATAATTTTGTACACTTTGATGCAGTTTTTATAATGGGGTAATTTATGGGGTATTTCTAATATGAAGACCCCTCAAATCCACTTCAAATCTGAACTGGTCCCTGAAAAATTCAGATTTTGAAAATTTTGAGAAAAATTTGAAAATTGCTGCTGAACTTTGAAGCCCACTGATGTCTTCCAAAAGTAAAAAAAAAACATGTCAACTTTATGATGCAAACATGAAGAGATTGTATATGTGAATCAACATATAATTTATTTGGTTTGTCTATTTTCCTCACAAGCAGAGAGCTTCAAGGTTAAAAAAAAAAGCAACATTTTCAAATTTTGGAATTTTTTACCAAGATAAAGTAGAATATGATAAAGTAGAATATGTCACGAAAAAACTATCTCGGAATCAACTTCATAAGTAAAAGCATTCCAGAGTTAGTAATGCTTAAAGTGACAGTGGTCAGATGTGCAAAAAATGCTCTGGTCCCATCCACCGTCCTCAGAAATTAAAAAAGTATTAAAAACATACTATGCCGCACCATGAATATCCGTACTCTGGGGACTTTTTTGCTCAATTTTGAGCCCACATTTTGTGACGTTGTCAGACCAGATAAGTAGATTGTCGATATTACCGATCAGTATTAATTGATCGTCCTAATCAGCGAGTACTTGCCGCGTTAGATGAGCCGGCTCGTCCTGAAGCTAAACTGTCACAGCATGTAAACATGGAAACATGCTGTGACATTGAAGTGACTTCAGCTTTCATAGACAGCTGATCATCACAGACATCGTCCGCGGGTCTCCCCATGGCTGGCCTGGCCCCCTGATTGTTGTGATTGGTCAATCAATCCAGATTGACCAATCACAGCAGAGGCAGTTGAAAAAAACTGCCTTTCACAGCTCCGATCTCCTCAGTGTAGGGAGATCTGTGAGGAGATTGGAGCTGTGTGAGCTCTGTGTGAAATAAAACATCAAACAGACCCCTATAACCCCCCCATACCCATCCTAGTGCTCCTGTCTAGGGGACATCAGCTGTCTTGGACATCTGATTGTCACCATGCAGTGATTTCTGTAAACTGTGAGCCTCCTTATGTTGCTAAACTACAACTCCCAGCATGCCCAGACAGCTGTTGGCTGTCAGGGCATGCTGGGATTTGTAGTTTTGCAACATCTGGAGGGCCACAGTTTGGAGATCACTGTGCAATGATCTCTAAACTGAGGCCCTCCAGATGTTGCAAAACTACAACTCCCAGCATGCACGAACAGCAAACTGCTGACTTGTCATGCTGGAAGTTATAGTTGCGTGTGTGGTAAGTCTCAGGGGTAGGGGTAGTACAGTCAGGGATTTGCTTTGGTATATCTGGGGTTAATGTTAACCCTATAGTTGGTGACGCCAGGCTGAGGGCTTGTATGTTGAGATGACTCTCCGGCCTATCGCCGCCCTTCCCAGTAACGATAGGTGCATAAGAATAAAGACTGAAGGTCCACAGAGTCCTAGGGACTCTGGCTATGGGGACCTATAAACAGGTACCGTATAGGATGCGGTACCGGGACACCACACGCAGTGGCGTCTCCAGCTTTCAAATTTTGGGGGGGCACACTGGGGGCCAGGACAAAAGTAGGGGGGGCAATTATAACAACACCACATTTATACATTGCACGTGCAAATTATATCCAAGCCAAGGGCAGCATCGGGGGACCATGAAGATCTCATTGACTTTAAAGGCAGCTTCAGCAGGTGTCTACGTGGAGAAGAAGTGACATGTCACTTATTTTTTGGCCAGTTCCCTGTCAAACATTAACATAAGTAATATATGTGTAGATAGAAGCGTGCTGGCACTACCTGTATTGTGTGGTTCACAAAAAATACGTTGGTCCTATAATCCGGACTCTAAAGTATCAGACAGCACAGGCTTGTAATATGGTGGTGCTCACGTAATATAGGTAAAGACAGTTCATCCAATCACAATGATGTAGAAAAATTACAGGCAGCTCACCAATCTTTTGCAAGACTTCATGCTTAAGGGTGCATTCCCACGTGGTGTATTTTGCTGCGTATTTGCTGCGTATTTGGTGCTGCGTATTTTCCTACCCATTGACTTCAACAGGGAAAATAAAATACGCAGCAGCAAATACGCCGTGTGGGAACGTACCCTTAATTCCAGGGTGTGCAGGCAAAGCGGCTCCATGACGCACCGGTGAGCTAGACGCTAGTGCGAACAATGACCTGTATACTGAGACTAATATTACAAATAATATCAGTATACAAGGAGGAATATTATCACCATACATATTACCATCATACTGTAACTGACCAAATCCTGTATACTGAGACCAATATTACCAATAATACCAGCATACAGGGAGGAAATATTGTCATCATACATATTATGGTCATACTGTTACTGACACCAATATTACTGATAATACCAGTACAAAAAAATAAAAATGGTCAGCACCTCCAGACAAAAGGTGCTTACTGTTAGTTGTGAGCGTTACTAGCAAGAAACAAATGATACTGCCACACCATGACCACGACTACCATTGTGACTGACTAATGACCGACTAACACCAATTGACACTGTATAAAATTCATTTTACAAATACCAATACTCCCACATACACTGGCCTTATAGTGGTAGATACCAGCTGTACACATCACAGTGTGTATTATCCCTGTACTGTGACATCACTGTGTATATCATCCCTGTACTGTGACATCACTGTGTGTATTATCCCTGTACTGTGACATCACAGTGTGTATTATCCCTGTACTGTGACATCACTGTGTATTATCCCTGTACTGTGACATCACTGTGTATTATCCATGTGCTGTGACATCACTGTGTGTATTATCCCTGTACTGTGACATCACTGTGTATTATCCCTGTACTGTGACATCACTGTGTGTATTATCCCTGTACTGTGACATCACAGTGTGTATTATCCCTGTACTGTGACATCACTGTGTATTATCCATGTGCTGTGACATCACTGTGTATATTATCCCTGTACTATGACATCACTGTGTATTATCCCTGTACTGTGACATCACTGTATGTATTATCCCTGTACTGTGACATCACTGTGTGTATTATCTAGGGATTGACCGATATCGTTTTTTTAGGGCCGATACCGATAATCGGTGCAGGTTAGGGCCGATAGCCGATAACTTATACCGATATTCCGGTATAAGTTATCGGCTATTTAACCCCCTGCGACATTGCTGCAGATCATTGATTTAAAGCGGGCGCTTTAAATCAATGATCTGCAGTGGCTTTTGCAGGGCCGCTGCCATAGGCCGCCGCCACAACCCGCTTCTCTCCCCCTACCTGTCAGGGTGGTCCGGGCCATCCATCCTTCCTTCCTGTAGTGTCCGGGGGCGTTCCGGGTGAAGAGTGAACCGGTCCGGGCTGTCCTCCTTCTCCGGCGGTCATCTTCTCCACTCCGGGCAGGCTCCGGCCTAGTACGCTGCATAGACGCCGCTGCGCAGTGACGCCCGTGTGCAGCGACACACCTGACGTCACGGCGTAGCTGCGTCTATGCAGTGTACTAGGCCGGAGCCTGCCCGGAGTGGAGAAGATGACCGCCGGAGAAGAAGGACAGCCCGGACCGGTTCACTCTTCACCCGGAATGCCCCCGGACACTACAGGAAGGAAGGATGGATGGCCCGGACCACCCCCATTACGGGTAAGTTTAATTTTTTTATTGACTCAGAGGGTGGGGGAGGGGCCCGACCGGTATAGCGGTATGGGCAAAAATCCATACCGGTATACCGCCCAGCATCACGGTGGGGGGGTGCGACGCGGTGGGTCGGGGGTGCGGTGCGGCGGGTCGAGGGGGTGGCAGTCGCGGTGCGGGGGGCGGGGAATTATCGGCTTATCGGCAAGGTAATTGCCGATACCGATAATGCCCAAAATCGTGATTATCGGCCGATAATATCGGCCATACCGATAATCGGTCGATCCCTAGTATTATCCCTGTACTGTGACATCACTGTGTGTATTATCCCTGTACTGTGACATCACTGTGTGTATTATCCCTGTACTGTGACATCACTGTGTGTATTATCCCTGTACTGTGATATCACTGTGTATTATCCCTGTACTGTGACATCACTGTGTATTATCCCTGTACTGTGACATCACTGTGTGTATTATCCCTGTGCTGTGACATCAATGTGTGTATTATCCCTGTACTGTGATATCACTGTGTATTATCCCTGTACTGTGACATCACTGTGTGTATTATCCCTGTACTGTGACATCACTGTGTGTATTATCCCTGTACTGTGACATCACTGTGTGTATTATCCCTGTACTGTGACATCACTGTGTGTATTATCCCTGTACTGTGACATCACTGTGTGTATTATCCCTGTACTGTGACATCACTGTGTGCATTATCCCTGTACTGTGACATCACTGTGTGTATTATCCCTGTACTATGACATCACTTTGTGTATTATCCCTGTACTGTGACATCACTGTGTGTATTATCCCTGTACTGTGACATCACTGTGTGTATTTTTCCTGTACTGTGACATCACTGTGTGTATTATCCCTGTACTGTGATATCACTGTGTATTATCCCTGTACTGTGACATCACTGTGTGTATTATCCCTGTACTGTGACATCACTGTGTATATTATCTCTGTACTGTGACATCACTGTGTGTATTATCCCTGTTCTGTGACATCACTGTGTGTATTATCCCTGTACTGTGACATCACTGTGTGTATTATCTCTGAACTATAACATCACTGTGTGTTATCTCTATACTGCAACATCACTGTTGATACTTACACTGCACTGTGACATCACTGTATATATTAAGCCTGTATACCCTAATGTCACTGTACATATTTACATTGCACTGCGAGTGACAATACAGGGTAAATATGCACAGTGACATCACAGTTCAGAGTTAATATATACAGTGACATCACAGTTTAGAGTTAATATAAACAGTAATGTCTCTGTACAGGGACAATAAACAGTTTTGCCACTACAGGGTTAATAAACGCAGTGTTGTCACAGTAGAGGGTAACTATACAGTGATGTCATTGTACCGGGAAAATACCGATAATCGGTGCAGGTTAGGGCCGATAGCCGATAACTTATACCGATATTCCGGTATAAGTTATCGGCTATTTAACCCCCTGCGACACCGCTGCAGATCATTGATTTAAAGCGGGTGCTTTAAATCAATGATCTGCAGTGGCTTTTGCGGGGCCATAGGCCGCCGCCACAACCCGCTTCTCTCCCCCTACCTGTCAGGGTGGTCCGGGCCATCCATCCTTCCTTCCTGTAGTGTCCGGGGGCGTTCCGGGTGAAGAGTGAACCGGTCCGGGCTGTCCTTCTTCTCCGGCGGTCATCTTCTCCACTCCGGGCAGGCTCCGGCCTAGTACGCTGCATAGACGCCGCTGCGCAGTGACGCCCGTGTGCAGCGACGCACCTGACGTCACGGCGTAGCTGCGTCTATGCAGCGTACTAGGCCGGAGCCTGCCCGGAGTGGAGAAGATGACCGCCGGAGAAGAAGGACAGCCCGGACCGGTTCACTCTTCACCCGGAACGCCCCTGGACACTACAGGAAGGAAGGATGGATGGCCCAGACCACCCCCATTACGGGTAAGTTTAATTTTTTTATTGACTCGGAGGTTGGGGGAGGGGCCCGACCGGTATAGCGGTATGGGCAAAAATCCATACCGGTATACCGCCCACCATCACGGTGGGGGGGGGGGGGGGGAGGGTTGCGACGCGGTGGGTCGGGGGTGCGGTGCGGCGGGTCGAGGGGGTGGCAGTCGCGGTGCGGGGGGCGGGGAATTATCGGCTTATCGGCAAGGTAATTGCCGATACCGATAATGCCCAAAATCGTGATTATCGGCCGATAATATCGGCCATACCGATAATCGGTCGATCCTTAGTATTATCCCTGTACTGTGACATCACTGTGTGTATTATCCCTGTACTGTGACATCACTGTGTGTATTATCCCTGTACTGTGACATCACTGTGTGTATTATCCCTGTACTGTGATATCACTGTGTATTATCCCTGTACTGTGACATCACTGTGTGTATTATCCCTGTGCTGTGACATCAATGTGTGTATTATCCCTGTACTGTGATATCACTGTGTATTATCCCTGTACTGTGACATCACTGTGTGTATTATCCCTGTACTGTGACATCACTGTGTGCATTATCCCTGTACTGTGATATCACTGTGTATTATCCCTGTACTGTGACATCACTGTGTGTATTATCCCTGTACTGTGACATCAATGTGTGTATTATCCCTGTACTGTGATATCACTGTGTATTATCCCTGTACTGTGACATCACTGTGTGTATTATCCCTGTACTATGACATCACTTTGTGTATTATCCCTGTACTGTGATATCACTGTGTATTATCCCTGTACTGTGACATCACTGTGTGTATTATCCCTGTACTGTGACATCAATGTGTGTATTATCCCTGTACTGTGATATCACTGTGTATTATCCCTGTACTGTGACATCACTGTGTGTATTATCCCTGTACTGTGACATCACTGTGTGCATTATCCCTGTACTGTGATATCACTGTGTATTATCCCTGTACTGTGACATCACTGTGTGTATTATCCCTGTACTGTGACATCAATGTGTGTATTATCCCTGTACTGTGATATCACTGTGTATTATCCCTGTACTGTGACATCACTGTGTGTATTATCCCTGTACTATGACATCACTTTGTGTATTATCCCTGTACTGTGACATCACTGTATGTATTATCCCTGTACTGTGACATCACTGTGTGTATTATCCCTGTACTGTGACATCACTGTGTCTATTATCCCTGTACTGTGATATCACTGTGTATTATCCCTGTACTGTGACATCACTGTGTGTATTATCCCTGTACTGTGACATCACTGTGTATATTATCTCTGTACTGTGACATCACTGTGTGTATTATCCCTGTACTGTGACATCACTGTGTGTATTATCCCTGTACTGTGACATCACTGTGTGTATTATCTCTGAACTATAACATCACTGTGTGTTATCTCTATACTGCAACATCACTGTTGATACTTACACTGCACTGTGACATCACTGTATTTATTAAGCCTGTATACCCTAATGTCACTGTACATATTTACCTTGCACTGCGAGTGACAATACAGGGTAAATATGCACAGTGACATCACAGTTCAGAGTTAATATATACAGTGACATCACAGTTTAGAGTTAATATAAACAGTAATGTCTCTGTACAGGGACAATAAACAGTTTTGCCACTACAGGGTTAATAAACGCAGTGTTGTCACAGTAGAGGGTAACTATACAGTGATGTCATTGTACCGGGAAAATATACACAGTGAAGTCAGCGTTCAAGAATAATAAACGTGGATGTCACTACAGGGTTGTTATACACAGTGACATCAAATTACAGGATGAAGCACAGTGATGTCACAGTTTATTATGAAGCACGGTGATGTCACAGTTTATTATGAAGCACGGTGATGTCACAGTTTATTATGAAGCATGGTGATGTCACAGTTTATTATGAAGCACGGTGATGTCACAGTTTATTATGAAGCACAGTGATGTCACAGTTTATTATGAAGCACGGTGATGTCACAGTTTATTATGAAGCACGGTGATGTCACAGATTATTATGAAGCACGGTGATGTCACAGTTTATTATGAAGCACGGTGATGTCACAGTTTATTATGAAGCACGGTGATGTCACAGTTTATTATGAAGCACGGTGATGTCACAGTTTATTATGAAGCACGGTGATGTCACAGTTTATTATGAAGCACAGTGATGTCACAGTTTATTATGAAGCACGGTGATGTCACAGTTTATTATGAAGCACGATGATGTCACAGTTTATTATGAAGCACGGTGATGTCACAGTTTATTATGAAGCACGGTGATGTCACAGTTTATTATGAAGCACGGTGATGTCACAGATTATTATGAAGCACGGTGATGTCACAGTTTATTATGAAGCACGGTGATGTCACAGATTATTATGAAGCACGGTGATGTCACAGATTATTATGAAGCACGGTGATGTCACAGTTTATTATGAAGCACGGTGATGTCACAGATTATTATGAAGCACAGTGATGTCACAGTTTATTATGAAGCACGGTGATGTCACAGATTATTATGAAGCACAGTGATGTCACAGTTTATTATGAAGCACGGTGATGTCACAGAGACTAAAGAATGTACGTATGATAAAGATGGCGGGATGCTATTGGAACGTCACACATACATGGGGGAATAAAACACTTGGATAATGTAGATTAATAGATAGATTTGAGATATATAGATATGAGATAGATAGATAGATAGATAGATAAGTGTATCCCAATCAGGGGGCCTCTAGCTATTCCAAAACGACAACTCCCAGCATGTCTTTGGCTGTATGGGCATACTGGGATTTGTAGTTTTGCAACAGCTGGAGGCCTCCTGGTTGGGAAACACTGATCTATCTATCTATCTATTTATCAATCATCTATCTATCTATCTATCCAGACAAAGAATAAGTCAGCCAGCACTTTAGTTGATACCAAACTATTATATGGACCTGGCCTACAGGTGCACGCTACTAGGCTAGATATACAGCAACAGAAGAATGCAGCAGCACACTGCCAGCACAAGGATATAGGTGAAACATGAACATGCAGATAAAACCTGTAGAGCTATACAGCTATGGTGTAATAGATGCAAATGTGAAACTATGAGATAGTGAGGCACTTAGCTCGCAAATAGCTGTATAGCTCTCCATGTTTTAACTGCATGTTCATGTTTCACCTATATCCTTGTGCTGGCAGTGTGCTGCTGCATTCTTCTGTTGCTGTATATCTAGCCTAGTAGCGTGCACCTGTAGGCCAGGTCCATATAATAGTTTGGTATCAACTAAAGTGCTGGCTGACTTATTCTTTGTCTGTATTGCACATACGGGGGAGTGGCTACCTCCATGTTGGCCTTGCACCCCACCCACCTCTATCAGGTGTGTATATAAGGTGTCTTGGATGTTCCAGACCCTGCCATGCTTACTGAACTGTTCACACAGAGGCATATTCACAGTGTAGGGTCCGTCCCAAGGAGGCCACCTTATCGCGGTGGGACGGTCCAAGCTATTTGACCGCCGGCTAAGTGCCTCACTATTTAATCGTTTCACATTTGCATCTATTACACCATAGCTGTATAGCTCTCCATGTTTTATCTGCATGTTCATGTTTCACCTATATCCTTGTGCTGGCAGTGTGCTGCTGCATTGTTCTTTTGCTGTATATCTATCTATCCATCTATCTCCTATCTATCTATCCCTCCATCTCTCTATATCCATCTTTCTATTTATCTATCTATCTATCTTTCTATTTATCTATCTATCTTTCTCATATCTATCTCATATAGATGAGAGATAGATGAGATATAGATAGATAGATGAAAGATAGATAGATATGAGAGATAGATAGATAGATAGATAGATAGATAGATGAAATATAGATAGATAGATACATAAATAGATGGATATATAGATAGATATGAGATAGATAGAAAGATACATAAATAGATGATAGATAGATAGATACTATCTCTTTCTATCTATCTATCTAAAACAAATAAAAACGGCACAAACAAAATCCAGAGATTAGAGAGAAGTCGGGGTGCCCGCATACTTGGAACCTGGGTCCACTGGTTCTTCAATCCAGACAAAGAACAATGGGGGAGATTTATCAAAACCTGTCCAGAGGAAAAGTTGCCCAGTTGCCCATAGCAACCAATCAGCTCACTTCTTTCATTTTTGAAAAGGCCTCTGAAAAATGAAAGAAGTGATCTGATTGGTTGCTATGGGCAACTGGGCAACTTTTCCTTTGCACAGCTTTTGATAAATCTCCCCCAATATGATGCAGCATAGTCTATGCACATGATGGAATAAACCACCATTTTCTGCAAACCTGTGGCGTGCTGCATCATATTGTTCTTTATCTATCTATCTATCTATCTCCTATCTATCTATATCATACCCATCTATCTATATCATATCCATCTATCTCCTATCTATCTATATCATATCTATCTATCATCTATCTATCATCTATTTATCTATCTTTCTATCTATCTCATATCTATCTATATATCCATCTATTTATGTATCTATCTATCTATATATCATCTATCTATCTCTCATATCTATCTATCTTTCATCTATCTCTCATCTATCTGAGATAGATATGAGATAGATAGATAGATAAATAGAAAGATAGATACATAAATAGATGGATAGATAGATATGAGATAGATAGATAAATAGAAAGATAGATACATAAATAGATGGATAGATAGATAGATATTAGATAGATATGAGATAGATAGATAGATATTATATAGATAGATAGACATGAGATAGATAGATAGATAGATAGATAGATAAATAGGAGATAGATGGATAGATAGATAATAGATGATTGATTGATAGATAGATCAGTGTTTCCCAACTAGGGGGGCCTCCAGCTGTTGCAAAACTACAACTCCGAGTATGCTCATAAAGCCAGAGGAATGCTGGGAGTTGTAGTTTTGCAACAGCTGGAGGCCCCCTGGTTGGGAAACTGATCTATCTATCTATCTATCTTTCTCCTATCTATCTATATCATATAAATTTATCTATATCATATCCATCTATCTATATCATATCCATCTATCTATATCATATCCATCTATCTCCTATCTATCTATCTATCTAATCTTTCTATCATCTATCTATCTGTCTATATCATATCTATGTATCTATCATCTATATATCTATCTGTCTATCTATCATCTATCTATCTATATCATATCTATGTATCTATCATCTATCTATCGATCTGTCTATCTATCATCTATCTATCTATATCATATCTATGTATCTATCATCTATCGATCTGTCTATCTATCATCTATCTATCCATCTATTTATGTATCTTTCTATATATCATCTCTCTATCTATATATCATCTATTTATCTATCTATCTCATATCTATCTATCTATATATATATATTTATGTATCTATCTATATATCATCTATCTACCTATCTATCTCTCATATCTATCTCTCATCTATCTGAGTTAGATAGATAGATATGAGATAGATAGATAGATAGATATGAGAAAGATAGATAGATAGATAGATAGATAGATATGAGATAGATAGATATGAGGAAGATAGATAGATAGACAGATAGATAGAAAGTTAGATGCATGGATGGATGGATAGATATGAGATAGATGATAGATAGATAGATAGATAGATAGATAGATAGATTGATTGATAGATAGATAGATAGATCAGTGTTTCCCAACCTGGGGGCCTCCAGCTGTTGCAAAACTACAACTCCCAGTATGCTCATAAAGCCAAAGGAATGCTGGGAGTTGTAGTTTTGCAACAGCTGGAGGCCCCCTGGTTGGGAAACACTGAACTACCTCCCACTGTCTCCCGAACTACAACTTTCCCCCTCTCCCCCAAGCAAGTTACTTACTTTAAAAGGGCAGCATGAGCAGTGGGCACTGGGCAGGTAAGTCTTCCATACTGGTGGTGTCCGGGCCTGTATACACACAGCGGGCCTGCTCCACAAGGTCCAGTATACAGGGGAGTGAGAGAGGGGGAGGAGCTTCCTGTCTGCTCTTCCCAGTCTGCATAGCGCGGCCCCTGCGTGGTGACAGGGCTGCAGGCTGAAGGTTTATTTAAAAAAAGGATGCCCCTTACTGGTGAACTAGCGGTACCCCCCTGATGGCCATGAGAGCTGCTAGTGACCTACTGCTGCTAGGGGGGCACAAGGGGGGGCCAATCATGATGTAGGGGGGGCTGTGGCCCCCTCTGCCCCCCCCCCCCCCCCCCCTAGCGACGCCACTGAACACGTGCCTCAAGCTGTTGCATAACTAGAACTCCCAGCATGCGCTTTAGCCATCAGTGCATGCTGGGAGTTGTAGTTTTGCCACAGCTGGAGGCACACTGGTGAGGAAACACAGTTAGGTAACAGAACCTAACTCAGTGGTTCCCCACCAGTGTGCCTCCAGCTGTTGCAAAACTACAACTCCCAGCATGCACTGACAGACCGTGCATGCTGGGAGTGTTCGTTTTGTAACAGCTGGAGGCACCCTGGTGAGGAAACACAGTTAGGTAACAGAACCTAACTCAGTGGTTCCCCACCAGTGTGCCACCAGCTGTTGCAAAACTACAACTCCCAGCATGCACTGACAGACCGTGCATGCTGGGAGTGTTCGTTTTGTAACAGCTGGAGGCACCCTGGTGGGGAAGCACTGAGTTTGTCTGTTCCCTAACACGGTTTTCCTCACCAGTGGGCCTCCAGCTGTGGCAAAACTACAACTCCCAGCATGCACGGTCTGTGAGTCCATGCTGAGAGTTGAAGTTTTGCAACAGCTGGAGGTTTGACCCCCCCCCCCCCTAATGTGAACGTACAGGGTACATTCACACGAGCTGGGGTTTACAGTAAGTTTCCCGCTACAAATTTGAGCAGCAGAAAATTTTCCACCGCAGCTCAAACTCCCAGCGGAAAACTCACTATGAACCCCCGCCCGTGTGAATATACCCTAAAAACCCCACACTACGCTACCACAAAATAAAGAGTAATACACTACATATACCCTTACACAGTGTAAACCCCCCCCCCCCCCCCCCCCTATAAAAATTCAAAACGTCTGGTACGGCACTGTTTGCAAAAAGGAGCCTCCGGCTGTTGCAAAACAACAACTTCCAGCATTGCCGGACAGCCATTGACTGACCAGGCATGCTGGGAGTTTTGCCACAGCTGGAGGCACCCTGTTTGGGAAACACTGCTGTAGGGTATTTATGGTAGCAGAGTCAATTGTAATGCTTGCATCCGGGTCCTCCCCTATGCAAATCCCTAATTTAGTCCTCAAATGCGCATGGCGCTCTCTCAGTTTGGAGCCCTGTCATATTTCAAGGAAACGGTTTAGGGACACATATGGGGTATTTCCGTACTCGGGAGAAATTGCGTTACAAATTTTGGGGGCTTTTTCTAATTTTACCACTTATAAAATGGAAAAGTTGGGGTCTACACCAGTATGTTTTTTTACACTAACATGCTGGTGTTGTCTCATACTTTTTATTTTCAAAAAAGACCCCCAAAATTTGTACAGAAATACCCCATATGTGGGCGTACAATGCTCTGCGGATGCACAACAAGGCTCAGGAGTGAGAGCGCACTATGTACATTTGAGGCCTAAATTGGTGATTTGCACAGGTGGCTGATAGTTGCAACGGTTCTGACATAAACACACAAAAAAAAAAAATAAAACACATGTGACCCCATTTTGGAAACTGCATCCCTCATGGAACATAACAAGGGATATAAAAATCTAATTTTTCACTTTCAAGTCCAACTTCAATGCAAACCTGTCAAACACCTGTGAGGTGTTAAGGTTCGCTGTACCCCTTGTTACGTTCCTGGAGGGGTGTCGTTTCCCAAATAGTGTGCCATGTGTTTTTTTTTTTTTTTTTTTTTGCTGTTCTGACACCATGGGGGCTTGCTAAATGCAACATGCCCCCCAAAAACCATTTCAGCAATATTCACCCTCTAAAATCCCACAGTTGCTCTTTCCCTTTTGAGCCATGTTGTGGGCCCACAGAGCACTTTGCGTCAATATATGAGGTATTTCCATACTCAAGAGAAGTTTGGCTACAAATTTTGTGGGACTTTTTCTCCTAAGAACCCTTACAAAAATGTAAAAAAAAATTGGGCCACATGAACATGTTAGTATAAAAAATGGAAATCTTAATTTTTCTCCTCCACTTTGCTGCTGTTCCTGTAAAACACCTAAAGGGTTAACAAACTTTCTTAATGGCATTTGAATACTTTGAGGGGTGCAGTTTCTACAATGGGGTCATTTGTGGTATATTTCTCACAGAAAGGCCCCTCAAAATCCACTTCAGACTTGACGGGGGTGTCCTTATGTTAGGGTAGCGGGGTTAGAATCAGACAGAGCTGGGCGGCTGCAGAGTGATGCCAGCCCGGGCTCCTTTGTACAGTTGCAATATATTTCCCGCTGGAGCTGTGATCACGGCTGCCAGCGGGAAATATAAAATTTGCTCTCAAAAGCCGTTTTGTGTGCCAGCTCCGAGCTGGCTTACATTTACGCAGTTTTTGAGGGCTTGCGACTTTTTATGCGACTTTCGCACTTGATAATTCCCTGACCACTGCAAAATAAAAAATAAAATTTACTTTCGTACACTCTTTTGTAGCTTTTTGCTTACAGCCAAAAGTCGCACAAAAAATTGCTTAAGTGCTAATGCGACCTTTTGTGCGACTTTTGTAAGCAAAAAAAGAGCTCTAAATCCCTTGATAAATGTCCCCCATTGTATTTGTGAATCAATATATAATTTGGAATGTCCATTTTTCTTACAGGCAGAAAAATGCTAAATTTTCAAAATTTTGGGATTTTTGACCAAAAAAAGATGCAAGTAACGACAAAAATTACCACTATGTTAAAGTAGAATATGTCACGAAAAAACAATCTCAGAATCAGAATGAAAAGTAAAATCATTCCAGAGTTATTCATATATAAAGTGACAGTGGTCAGATTTGCAAAAAAGGGCCGTGTTGTTAAGGTGAAAATGAGCTGAATCCTTAAGGGGTTAAAAATCTAAATATAGCTATTAACTGTTACAGTTTAATAAAGGGAATAAGTGCCTCCTCCAATAAAAAATGAATTCCCCCTCTTTTCCCATTTTATAAAAATTTTTTTTTTTTTAAATAAAATAAATCAACATATTTGGTAGAATAGTCTGAATGACTAAAATATAACGTTAATGACTCCATACGGTGAACGACATAAAACATAAAAATAACAAAGTCCAATGCTGAATTGTGATCACATCCCAGAAAAAAAAAAAAAGGAATAAAAAGTCATCAAAAATCACATATACACAAATGTGGTACTGATGAAAACAACAAATCACAGATTAAGTGCCCATACAAGCATAACCATATGAATAAAACATGTCCAGGGGTTAACCCCTTGGGTACGGAGGGTTTTCCCGTTCTTGCACTTTCGTTTTTTCCTCTATATGATGGCTCCATATGATTTACTCCTCTAGCCGCAAATCACATTCTAACATACCTGGCCCCGAATACAGAAGTGACGAGCGGTACTTAGTCCCGCCCCCTATGGGCGTCAGAGAGAGGCGGGGACGGATGACGTCACGCTGGGGTGCCAGGATATGACGCCAGACGCCAAGGATCGCGGCAAGGCAGCGCATAGAAGCCGGTCGGACTTTTACTGGCTCCCCGCCATTGCGGGTTTGCGCACCTTCCGGGATCCTGTAATTGGCGGTTACATCAGCGGACTGTGAGTAACGAGTGGCGGCGATACCGCTATTTTTTTGCAGGTGCCGCGCAGCAACTCCTTACAGGGATATTTGTTGTATTCTTTCTTTAGGTACTGGGAGACGGACCACGGACTGTGAGTGAGAGCCCTATACATGAAAGGATATTATATTGTACCTGATCATATGGTCTGACTGGCTTTATGTATCTTCTTTATAGGTTATCTCCTTTGGATCCGCTGTAATTACACCCGCATAGTGGCACCTAGTATCGGGGTGCCACATGCAGATCAATTACACCAGCATAGTGGCACTTAGTACAGGGGTGCTACATGCATTTATCTATGTTTATATATTGAGTGACGCCATTGTTATCTCCTTATCTCACACATTTTCCACATTGTTGAGACTTTCTATATATATGAAGTTCTCCTGATGACGCTCTAGACTAGGGCAGAAACGCGTAGAGAACGATATATATCTGAGAACGGTATATATTCATATAAATCCACCGGATTGGTGGCGCTCTGAATACTGGTAAATCCACCATACGGGTGGTAACCTAGAGTGGATCCTGTGTATCAGTTTTTAAGATGGTATTGGTCCACAATAACTTCAGTGGTGTATTTTAAAATTATTATATTAAAAGTTATATTTTAGTAGCACTCCCCTCACACTTTTTTCTAAAAAAGTTTTTTTTTTTGCATTTCTGATGCTGGGAGATGATATGACCCCTTGTAGGTCAGCTAAATCATTCTACATACAAAATTTTTGGAATCTGTTTATGTGATGGCTAGTTTGGTCACTGGATCACCAAATTTGGCAGATTGGCTCACGGAAGCAAAAGAAGTGTTTTCGGAGCGAATGTACTCACAGCCTAAATACACACCCTCTCTGAAAGTAGCCCTTAGGGACCTTGTCTCTTGTTATAAAGATTATGCAGTTTCATTCTGGGAAATCCAAACATTTGAAAACTACTTAAGACATAACATAGTTCCCCGAGGTCTGAGAATTCCGGTGTTACCGGCACCCAGACTTAGAACAACAACAGTATTAAAAAAGTGGGAAACTGAAGCTACAGCCACCTCGCTGAAATTCATTCAAATATTGTTGGAGGAAGAAAAAACTAGACTAACGGTAGCAGAAGCTAAATTGAATGAGCAACGAGATACTGTATTAAGATTTAAGGACGACCCAGAATTTAATAACAAAGAAACACATACCAAAAATATATTGGAACGTTTTCAGTATCAATTAAAAGAAAGGAAACACTTACAATTCATCAGGGACTTACAGGAATTCAGAGATAATAGAGCTTACACCGTATTGTCCAGAGTACCCACACCTCGGGAGACTGAGACTGAGATTTCCTCCTCGGATACCGAGCCTGGTGAAGGAGACAGAGCTCCAGCACGCGGTAAACGAGGAGGAGCACCCTACCGCGCGCGAGGTACGCGGGGTAACTCCCGTGGACGTGGGAACTATAAAAAGAAATCTAACCACAATCAGGAATGGTCGGATACGGGCTCTTTGCCTTCATCCTCTGCTGGGCATTTTTTAGGGGGGGAATACAAGGACCAGAGTCGAGATCCTTACCCCACCCGAACCAGAGAACCCAGAGTCTAAATACAGGAGTTGATAGATCCTCATTACAAGTGGTGAATCTATCCAAACAACAACTATCCCAGGAACAAATCGGGGTCCTTGCACAGGGTCTCTCATTTGTACCCACGGTCACATTTGACCAATTCAATTTGATTAAGGACCTCCATCTGTTTGGGCGTAGACTAAAATGGCAAAAATTCTTTAAAACACGAGACAGAAAGGAATGTTTGGAGTTAGGTATCGGTATAAATGATCTACCAGCCACAAGAGATCTAGCATCATTATTAGATGACAACCATAGATCAAGAGGTGAAGGACCATTTACTACCTGTAAGTTAAAAAGTAAAGTATTCCCTCCTACAGGCGAAACATCCTGTATAGATGTGTTTCTGGATTTGGTGATCAGAGATATAGAGGACCTGAATCTTCCCTCCATACCTCAGGATCGGACCAACTTCTCATATCAAGAGAAGTTGGCTATCAAACAACTACAGAAGAATGATAAATTGGTCATCAAAGCCGCAGATAAGGGGGGTAACATTATAGTCATGGATCGTACACAATACATAGATATGTGCAATAGACTATTAAAAGATAGCCTTACTTATGAAACATTATCGGGAGACCCTACTTCCAAATATAAAAAAGAACTTACTAAAATACTATCTATAGCTAAGGAACGAAAACTCATCAGTGACTCGGAATTTCAATTTTTGCTGCCCAAATCCGTTACTGTCCCCACCTTCTATGCCCTCCCAAAGGTCCACAAAGGGACTAACCCTCTAAAAGGGAGACCCATAGTGGCGGGCATAGGAGGTCTGGGACAGAATCTCGGGATATATATTGATCAAATTTTTAGAGAATTCGTATTAGCCCTCCCTTCATACACGAGAGACACGATGGATCTCCTTAATAAAATGGAAGGAATAGAGGTGGAACAGGATGTGTTGCTGGCTAGCATTGACGTGGAGTCGTTATATTCATCTATCCCGCATGATATTGGACTAGCAGCAGTCTCGCATTACTTATCCCAACGGGGCATACAGATGAGATTACACAATGAATTTGTGCTGGAAATATTGAGGTTCACACTCACACATAATTATTTTCTCTTCGACAGGACTTACTTCCACCAGCTCAGAGGGACCGCAATGGGGAGCCCTAGTGCCCCCAGTTATGCTAATCTCACTCTGGGCTGGTGGGAGGCCACCCAAGTCTTTGTCGAAGAAAGGGAATATTTTAGTGAACGTGCCCTAGTTTGGGCGCGTTTTATAGATGATATTTTTATATTGTGGCAGGGCAGCACTGATGAGTTTAAAGAATTCCTGAGATTACTGAACCATAATAGTCTAGGACTTGCATTTACATATGAATACCATGACTCACATATCCCATTCTTGGACATCTCAATCCAAAAAACTCCTAAGGGTAAACTGCGGACCACCATACATAGAAAAGTGACGTCCACGAACAGCCTCCTGAGGTGGGAAAGCTGCCACCCGGGACCCCTCAAAAGGGGTATCCCGAGGGGGCAGTACCTCCGCCTCAGGAGGAACTGTTCTGACAAACAGGATTTCCTGAGGGAAGCAATGGATCTCAGACAGAGATTCAGAAATAGAGGGTATCCGGACTACATCTTATGATCAGCTTATCAAAATGCCCTTAAAACTCCCAGGGAAAACCTGTTGACCCCCAAACAGACAGACCAGATGATACAGCCTACACGTGTGATTGCCACCTTTGATCATGCTTCTCCAATGATACGAGGAATACTTGAGAAACATTGGAGGATTCTACGGATGGATCCTGATCTGAGGGACACAGTATCGGACAAACCCCAGATCACATATCGGAGAGGTAGGAATATAGGGGATTTAGTAACACATAGCCATCTCCCCCCTATACCATCTAAAGGGAGCACTTGGCTTAATAAAACACCTATAATTGGTAACTTTCCCTGTGGACATTGTAAGGCGTGCCCTAACATGATAAAAACTAAAGAAATTCTCAATGAGAGGACAGGTAAAATACATACCATTCGTAGCTTCATTAACTGTAGCACTTGTGGTATAATTTACTTGGCAATTTGTCCATGCCATAAAAGATACATAGGGAAAACATTCCGACCTTTTAAGAAAAGAGTGTTAGAACATCTGGGAGATGTCAGAAACAATAGAGATACCTCCCTGGCTCGCCATATGAATTCCGTACATAGTGGCTGCTATGATCATCTTATGTTCATTGGATTAGAACAAATTCATCCATCTCCAAGAGGGGGTGATTTTGATAAACTTTTACTCCAGAAGGAGTGCAGACTTATATACGAAATGGGTACGATGGAACCTATAGGTCTCAATGACCAATTAAGTTTTGCTCCCTTTTTATAGGTCAGGCCATGTGGGGATGATACTGGTTATGGTGACCAGTAGGCAGTAAGTGGAGATCTTAGTAGATCTATCAGCTAGTGTCACCAAACTAGTAAGGGAGTGACAGGACAAGTAGGAGGTACGAGAGCAGGGTCCGCCCTTATTAGGGCGATAACACTGCCTAGGGATCAGGGCATCAGTTAGCATAGGGTAAGATCAGGTTCCCTAGGCCCAGTTTTAATGCCACTCCATTATTCCCTGATAGCCTCCCCAACTGTATCATCCCCACTTTGTCAGGTCAATACCTAACTGTATCTTCCCCCCTTTATAATACAATTTTCTAAATTTATCTATTATTGCTTAGTTGGCTAGGAACACAATTCTTTCTCAGTTGGCTAATTGTATACTCTGGTCTGTTTTGGAGGTTCACAGATATCCACTTAAGAATAGGGGCATTCCCTGGGAATTTTAGTGAACTGAAACAGGGGCCTCACAACCCCTTGCCTTTTTGTTCAAAGAGAGGGGGGTTTGGAGATGAGCCATTCTTTAGGGAATCCCTTTGAGAATATTACATCAGTGGATTTGTCCGGGTTGTTTTCAAAGATTGAGGGACCCAGTGCCTGTATTATTAAATTAGGCACCTTAGCGTCCCGGTCCTCTCCACTGATGTTTATTTATTTATTAACCTAAATATAATATCTACCCCTCAAAGATGTATTCCGTATGGCTCCAACATTAAACCCCACCTCTCCACCATATAGGGCCACTTAGAGGTGCTTAGTAGCAATGAATTTATATATATTTGGGTAGCATCTCCTAATAAGCTCCAATTTTAGGCTGTCCAGTATTCTAGCATGTGATCATAATTGGTGCCGGTCACTGAGGAGTTAATGTATTTACTTCTCTAGCCGCAAATCACATTCTAACATACCTGGCCCCGAATACAGAAGTGACGAGCGGTACTTAGTCCCGCCCCCTATGGGCGTCAGAGAGAGGCGGGGACGGATGACGTCACGCTGGGGTGCCAGGATATGACGCCAGACGCCAAGGATCGCGGCAAGGCAGCGCATAGAAGCCGGTCGGACTTTTACTGGCTCCCCGCCATTGCGGGTTTGCGCACCTTCCGGGATCCTGTAATTGGCGGTTACATCAGCGGACTGTGAGTAACGAGTGGCGGCGATACCGCTATTTTTTTGCAGGTGCCGCGCAGCAACTCCTTACAGGGATATTTGTTGTATTCTTTCTTTAGGTACTGGGAGACGGACCACGGACTGTGAGTGAGAGCCCTATACATGAAAGGATATTATATTGTACCTGATCATATGGTCTGACTGGCTTTATGTATCTTCTTTATAGGTTATCTCCTTTGGATCCGCTGTAATTACACCCGCATAGTGGCACCTAGTATCGGGGTGCCACATGCAGATCAATTACACCAGCATAGTGGCACTTATTACAGGGGTGCTACATGCATTTATCTATGTTTATATATTGAGTGACGCCATTGTTATCTCCTTATCTCAAACATTTTCCACATTGTTGAGACTTTCTATATATATGAAGTTCTCCTGATGACGCTCTAGACTAGGGCAGAAACGCGTAGAGAACGATATATATCTGAGAACGGTATATATTCATATAAATCCACCGGATTGGTGGCGCTCTGAATACTGGTAAATCCACCATACGGGTGGTAACCTAGAGTGGATCCTGTGTATCAGTTTTTAAGATGGTATTGGTTCACAATCACTTCAGTGGTGTATTTTAAAATTATTATATTAAAAGTTATATTTTAGTAGCACTCCCCTCACACTTTTTTCTAAAAAAGTTTTTTTTTTTCCATATGATGGCTTATTTTTTGCACGTATACCATTGACTGTGCCGTTTAATTAACTATATATTTTTATAATTCCGACATTTCTGTATGCGGCGATACCATATATGTTTATTTACACAGTTTTTGGATTTTTTTTTTACGGGAAAAGGGGGGTGATTCAAGCTTTTTTCACTTTTTTTTTTCAATGTTATAGCTCCCATAGGGACCTATAACACTGCACACACTGATCTTTTACATTGATCAATGGTTTCTCATAGGAAACCATTGATCAATGATTCTGCCGCTTGACTGCTCATACCTGGATCTCAGGCACTGAGCAGTCATTTGGCGTTCGGACAGTGATCAAGTTGAACGCTGCATCTAAAGGGTTAATAGCGCGCGAAACCACGATCAGTGCTGCTCGCTATTAGCCTCGGCTCCCGGCTGTTGTTAGGGGCCTGGCCCGACCCGCTATGATGCTGGGCCACGGCGTGGCCCCGCATTATAGAAAGGTGGTGGGCGGAGGGCGTATAGGTATGCCCTCCGTCCCCAACAGGTTAAAGGAGATCTTTAGTGCTTATAACTTATACCCCAACCTAAGGATAGGGGATGAGTTATAGATCGCGGGGGGGTCCGAGCACTGGGGTCCCCCGCGATCTCCTGTATGGGGCCGTGGCAATGAACAGGAAAGGGGGCATTCTGTTCCTGCATGACGCGGCAGCCGGCACGCCCTTCCATGACTTCCATAGAAATACATGGAGGGGCGTGCCCGCTGCCGCGTCAAGCGGGGACGGAATGCCCCCTCTCCTGTACATAACTGTGGCCCCGTACAGAAGATGGCGGGGGGCCCGATCGCTCGGACCCCCCCCCCCCCCCCCCCCGTGATCTATAACTTATACCCTATCCTTAGGATGGGGGATAAGTTATAAGCACTACAGATCTTCTTTAAATGTGAGTGCAGGTGCAGTGACCATGCCGGCGTATAAGATGACTTGGCGTATAAGACGACCCCCAACTTTGCCGTGCTGGGAGTTGTAGTTTCACAACAGCTGGAGGCACCCTGGTTTTTAGTATACAGTATTAGTTTTTACTTGCTCTGGCCGGCCCCCGCCTGCAGCTACACACAGGAGCCGGCCCGGGCAGATAATCAGAAGTTTTCCTATCCCGGACCTCAATACACGGCGTATAAGACGACCCCCGGCTTTTCAGAAGAAAATTTGGGGTTAAAAAGTCGTCTTATACGCCGGGATATACGGTATTTATATATTTTTAACCCCTTCAGGACAGGTTTTTTCATTTTTGCACTTAGTTTTTACCTCCTCACCTTCTTAAAATTATAACACTTTCAATTTTCTACATACAGAGTCCTATAAGGGCTGTTTTTTTGTGCCACCTATTGTACTTTGTAATGACAACAATAATTTCACCACAAAATCTACGGCAAAACTAGGGAAAAAAAAAACTCCATTCTGATTTTTTTTTTTTAGGGGCTTCAGATTCTACACAGTGCACTTTTCGGTAAAAATGACACCTTATATTTATTCTGTAGATCCATACGATTAAATTGATACACAGCTTATTAAGGTTTGATTTTGTTTTACTTCTGTTAAAAAAAAATTATTACTTTTACACCAAAATTAGTACGTTTAAAATTGTCCTCTTCTGACCTCTATAACTTTTTTTAAATTTTTCCGTATACAGCAAACAATTAGCCCTCATACAGTTTAAAACATACTTATATTGTTCAAAAAGTTAGATATTTTTTTGAAGCAGTACAAAAAGAGTAAAGCGTTTACCCAAGCATTGACCCTCAGTATAAAAAGAACATGTCAGTGAATAAAAACGAAAACCCTCAAAAGTTGCCAAATTGTGGTTTTCTTTTCAATTTCCAGCCGTAAATAATATATATATATTTTTTTATAGTACCGTACATTTTATGTTACCGTACATTACAAAGTACAGTTGGTCGCAAAATAAACAACAACTCATATTGGTCTTTGGGTGGAAAATTAAAATATTTATGGCTCTTAGAAGGGGAGGAGGAAAAAATGAAAATGTAAAAATGAAAATTTCCTTTGTCCTCAAGACCAAAATGGGCTGTGACCCTGAAGGGGTTAAAACTGTAATCGTCAAATCCTTTGTAAACCCCCAGTATAACTGTACATAGTGTAAGTAAAGTACAGTACAGCCATTACAATGGATACACATACACGTGATGTCATCTGCTGTGACATCACACATCAAAGAGACTTTCTCCAGGGTAGAATCCAATCCCTAACACTTATTTCCTCGGTTCGGCGGGTGAACACGTTCTCCTACTAGACCTGCGCTTATTTTGCAAATTGAAGAGAATTTTGTCTATTTAGGCAAAAGGATCCTGTAAGGACGGCGACCATGAAGCTAAGAGGTAGGAATAATGAAAGCTTCCTAAATTTCAGTTTATAAATGGATTTAACATGAATGTATTAGTGTAAAGTTAATATAGTAGAGTGCAGTAAAGTTACTGATGTTCTCTTGTACAGTCTATCCTGGGTGGCTTTAAAGGGGGGCTTCCCCAGCGTTCGGCACTTTTTGTTCCAAACGCTTGGAGCGGGCGGCGGGGGTTGTGACATTAGGGCCACACCCCCTCAATGTAAGTCTATGGGTAGGTTGTGGTGTGACCTCACGAGGGGCGTGGCCATGAAGTTGCGACCCTGTCGAATGCTGAATGAACGCTGGGTGCTGCACAGAGATCGCTGAGGTACCAGCTGCGGGACCCCTGCAATCAGACATCTTATCCCCTATCCTTTGGGTAGGGGATAAGATGTCTAGAGGCAGAGTACTCCTTTAAGTCTCTTACAGCAATTGAGCAAATGTTTATTCCTGTGAGATAAATGATTTCAGTTTATGAATCAATGCTTTAAGTATTTTGCCTTCTAAAAGAAAACATGGGAAGCTACTCTGATATTAGTGAAATAATATAATAATAGTAGTAATATAATTATAATAACAATGTTTTAGTCACACACAAGTTTAAAAAAAGCTTCATACAGTGACAATACAGTGATCCATGACATCTAATCTTCTAGCATATAGCCTATAAAATATTTATAGTTTGCTGTATAAATTACAGTTTTAACAAAAAAAGTATATATATATATATATGTATATATATACACACACATATATATATATATATATATATATATATATACATATATATGAACATATGTATTTACATATATATATATATATATACATAAATAAATGAATGAATATAGGTCTAATATATTGTATACTTTTGCTATTTTGCAGATATCCCAGTTCTATCGGTGCCTGTCGTGTGTCTCATACATTACGTGACGAGTTTCCTTTGGCGGTATACTAACCTATATCATTATAAGGTCACTCCACCATATTATGAGATCCATAAAATACCTGGGAAGAAGATTAAGCACCGTGGTCAGCGAGCAGATGTGGCTATTGACATGGCTTTAGGTGACAATTCAGACCCACATGAATCCAGGCACAGCGATCATGTGACAGTCACCATGGCGGATAACCAGATGGATTTACCAACAACCTCTGAAGATGCCTCGGAGCCCAAAGTGTCTTGGCTGCAGCGGACTTGGCAATATGCTAAAAGCAAACTGAAGTGGTCCAATTATGTATCCAATGTGTGGGTTGGAGCATGGGCCATGGCCAAGCGGACAGTAACCGGCATGATGACCACATTCAAGATGCCATTTTACTTCCTACATACACAGCTAAGAAGTATTACAGCAAAGGCCATTGACGATCAATGTGAACCAATTTAACAAGACGGCTGATTGGGTCACACAAGATCTACATATGGTTTGGGGTGGGGGTGGGGAGGAGCCCGAAATGCAGCCACCTCCACGTGGTGGGCTCTGGGTCACTTGATACATTAACAAGTGAGCGAGGAGCTGCATAATTCAAGGCACATTTCCCATATAGGACATACAGCTTGTAATGGAGACAGAAGATATTGACCACCTAGAGATACATTTTGCACATAAGTGGGAAAACAAGCCCCCCTATTGGATGATTAAGGAATCAGAGATATGTAGAAGGGGAGAGGTGGATTCCCAGGAATGGAGGATGACAATATATCTCTAGCATAATATCTCTGGATAAGTGGATATGGTGGAAACAGTATCATTATTACAATTATTTTTAACCCCTTAAGGACCTGCAATGTAAATGTACATTTGCATTGCCATCTTCTGGGATCACCACGTCTCTGGATGCGGTGATTGGACTGGGATGGCTGTTGTTATCTAAAAGCAGCCACCTCGGCATATCGCCCAGGGGGGGGTCCCGGGAATCCCCCCCTGGCGGCAATCGCTGTGATTCGTCAGTCAATACTGACCGGTGAATCACGGCTTTTCCAGGCCAAATGGGTCACTGGTGACCAAGGAAATATGGGTGATTGGTGCTGTCCGAGACAGCACCAATCACCATTGCCCAGCAGGAGTGAGGTGGCACTGGTGCCACCTCACGATCATGGTGATTGGTCGGCTGAGACCAGCTGAAGAATCACGGCATCTTCTGGGCTGTCCTGACGGCACCCGTTCCACCCCTAGTCTGGAGGGCGAGAGCGGGTACCGACCATGTAGTGTGCAGCGGCGGGGATAGCATACTGGCGGTGGCAGGAAATGACTGGCAGCAGCAGCAGGAGGTGAGGCCTGTGTGCCTCCTACTGTTTCATAACTACAACTCCCAGCATGCACAGCCAAAGGGCATGCTGGGAGTTGTAGTTATGTAACAGCTGGAGATACCCTGGTTGGGAAACACTGTGCTGTACAGATGAAGTGGGGCCAGTATGAGAATAGCTCTTAGTGTAAGATTATATGGGAATGGTCCTAACCTTTGAAGTGGGAACTTGCACTTAATGCAGATTCCATTTCTTTGGAGCCAAAAGCAACACGAGTTGTGTGTCTCATCTTGCTCCTCCGCTGCTGCTGAAGCCTTCCTCATCTATGCTGTCTGCAGAGTTTTTGTGATCTGGAGTATTGTTATTGGAAGTCTCCTTGGAAGCTCTGGAAGACGGATATCATGGTAGAGACGTCTGTGCTGAGAAACGAAGTTCCCGAAAAAACTTTTTGAAGGAGATTTATCTTTCTTTTTTTTTTTTTACTTACTTTTTCTTACATGCGACCTATCAAAAAGTCATACGACCTTGATAAATAAATTGCACATAAGCAAAACCCGGGAAACCCACTTGCAAAAGCATTTTTTTAAATCAGAAAAGTAGATAAAGTTCCTTATCTACCCTTTATTACCAGTAGTGTTTCTAGAGAGTGACGGGGAAGGGGGGGGGGGGGGAGGGGGGTTGGGGCGTACTGCATTGGATGAAGCTGTATTACTTTTTTTTTTTTTTTTTAAAGGAAAATTTTAGTGCCACATATGGGTTATTTACGTAGTCTGTAAAAATCTTACACAACTATTTTGTGCCTTATTCTATTTTAACACAACATTTTCAAATTTAGTGGGTACGCCAGCATGTACGTGTCCTACAATTAACAAGGTGTGCAGTGTGTATTTTTAACCTTAAAATTAATAGAGTTGTTATATAATTAAAGTTTTCTATAATTAACATTAACCTTTGTGCTCTCCCGGTACAGGACTGGTCCTGTACCATCCTTAACCCCTTAAGGACACATGACGTACTGGAACGTCATGTGTCCACTCCCGATCTATAACGCGGGGCCACGGCGTGGCCCCGCGTCATAGCGGGTCGGGCCCGGCCTCTAACAACGGCCGGGACCAGTGGCTAATAGCGCGCGGCATTGATCGCTGTGCCGCGCGCTATTAACCCTTTAGACGCGGCGTTCAAAGTTGAACGCCGCGTCTAAAGTGAAACCGAAAGCATCCCGGCTAGCTCAGTGGGCTGTTCGGGATAGCCGCGGTGAAATCGCGGCATCCCGAACAGCTGACAGGACAGCGGGAGGGCCCCTACCTGCCTCCTCGCTGTCCGATCGCCGAATGACTGCTCAGTGCCTGAGATCCAGGCATGAGCAGTCATCCGGCAGAATCGTTGATCACTGGTTTCTTATGAGAAACCAGTGATCAACATAGAAGATCAGTGTGTGCAGTGTTATAGGTCCCTATGGGACCTATAACACTGCAAAAAAAAAGTGAAAAAAAAAAGTGAATAAACATCATTTAACTCCTCCCCTATTAAAAGTTTGAATCACCCCCCTTTTCCAATAAAAAAAAAAACACAGTGTAAATAAAAATAAAAATAAACATATGTGGTATCACCGCGTGCGGAAATGTCCGAATTATAAAAATATATCATTAATTAAACCGCTCGGTCAATGGCGTGCGCGCAAAAAAATTCCAAAGTCCAAAATAGTGCATTTTTGGTCACTTTTTATATCATTTAAAAATGAATAAAAAGTGATCAATAAGTCCTATCAATGCAAAAATGGTACCGTTAAAAACTTCAGATCACGGCGCAAAAAATGAGCCCTCATACCGCCCCATACACGGAAAAATAAAAAAGTTATAGGGGTCAGAAGATGACAATTTTAAACGTATAAATTTTCCTGCATGGAGTTATGATTTTTTCCAGAAGTCCGACAAAATCAAACCTATATAAGTAGGGTATCATTTTAATCGTATGGACCTACAGAATACATATCAGGTGTCATTTTTACTGAAAAATGTACTACGTAGAAACGGAAGCCCCCAAAAGTTACAAAACAGCGTTTTTTTTTTTCAATTTTGTCGCACAATGATTTTTTTTCCCGCTTCACCATAGATTTTTGGGCAAAATGACTGACGTCATTACAAAGTAGAATTGGTGGCGCAAAAAATAAGCCATCATATGGATTTTTAGGTGTAAATTTGAAAGAGTTATGATTTTTTAAAGGCAAGGAGCAAAAAACGAAAATGCAAAAACGGAAAAACCTCCGGTCCTTAAGGGGTTAAGTCCCCTC